>NC_064810.1:39764913-39849913 GCF_023721935.1 Panthera uncia
GGAAGAGGAAGTGTTTCAAGATTAAAGAAATAAGCTGCATACACACAACAGGTTGTCAAATAGCAGGTTTAAATGTTTTATTTTTATGTGGCAATGTTTAACGTGATGTGAATAACCTTCGTCAATGTTAATATGATTAGTGAAAGCACACACAATTGCTGAGTATTATTGGCATGATGTCATGCTGGGCACTGAGGTTACACAGAAGTATAGAATATGGCCAATTTTTTTTTTTTTTTTTTTGTGAAGAAAATTTAAGAGAAGACAGCACAGTTTATTCTAACAATATGGAAACATTCATGGATCACAGAACAGATTGAACTGTAAACGAAGAGCAGGACTTAGACCCATGTAAAACAGAGAGCTGGTTTTGCTCTATAAGGCAGAGTTGAGTAGTTGTGACAAAGACCATATGGTTTGTGAAGGGGTTCAGAACAAGCCACCCTGGAATGTGCCACGTTAGCATGTAGGTTCCATTGAGCTGAAGTGAACCAAGGCCCAAAAGACTCAGGAAGAGATTTTAAGTTCCTCTTAACACCTGAAGGAACTTAGAAGTGATGTAGGCATGCCAGGTCTGGGGACCCAAAGGGGGCCCCACGAGACCAGCCAAGAGGGCCCTGGGCTATATGCAAGATAGAAATCAAATGCAAGCTAGCAGGAAGTGAGACCAGAGTTTATTTAAAGTATAGAGAGAGTGCAGATACAGATAGAGTGTCTGGGAGAATCAGAAAGGAAAGGAGAGAGAGTCTGGTCTTTGCTTGGAGCCTGGGTTTTTCACTGAGGATAATGGTCTGGTGTGCATGTCCTGTCAGGTATCCAGAAATCAGGCAGAACAAGGACAAGTGTCCACGTGTCCTTCGTAAGTCACCAGTTCCTTGGAGCCGGGGTCTTGGTGTTGAGATGTCTAGCACTGCTGGTCTGGCATACCCACAGGGTGGCCTCCTCTGGTCGTTCTTGCCCAGTTCTTCCTTAGATGTTATCTAGTATGCTGGAAGCCTCTAAAGAAATCATGAACCCCTTGACTCTCACAAGTAAGACATAACTACAAGGCGTGTGTAAGATGGGAGTGCAGGTCCAAGGAGAAAAGAAGCAGGAAAAGGAGCAAAAAACAGATTTGTATGGAGTCCTTCAAATCTCAGAAGCCCTCCCTACCTCATGAGTCCTGGTCCTGGAAGAGAACTATCACTAGAGATAACTACAAAGAATCTGGGCTAGGTGTGGTAAGCTGGGGGTGTTGGGGGGGGGGGGGCCGGGGGGAAGCTCTGCAGGGTCTGGCGATCAGCTTCCTCTCTGTGTCCCATTGTCTCTGTCTAGCAGGGAAGACGGTTAACAAACATTTGCTCTTCCCCTTTGAAGTTTTAGGGACATCTACCTACTGCTCCTAAGCTCAGGATGGCATATAAGCCTCAATAGGCTGACTGCCCGTGGGCCTCCTACTCTTATGGCGCTCTCATATATACATAATCCAATTTGCTTTTCTCCTGTTTATCTATTTCATTTGATTAATAGACCAGCCAAAAGTACCCAGAAAGAAAGAAGGGAAGAGTTTTCCTCCTCTATACTTGCAAAGCCTAAAATATTTGTTACCCGATCTTTAACACAAAATGTGTGCCTGTCTCTGAGGTAAAGGAGCAGCTTTACAGGCAGGACTGCTGATGTCCACAAAGGTTCAGTGGTGGGAGTGCAGGGTGATGAAGTAGAAGTAGTAGAAAAGTAAGGAGAGGTGGGATAGGGCCAGTTTGAGAGATTTTACATTAGACACTGAGATGCCACAGCCGTCTTCTGAGCCAGGGAGTAATTGTTAGAGTGCTCTCTAGAAAGGTTAATTTGGGAGCCATTAGTAAAATAGATTAGAATACAATATCCATAACTCAGGTAGAGAAGCAAGTTAGAAGATGATAGTAATGGTAAATATCGACGCAACATGCATCTAGTTCAGCAGTGATTTAGAAATGAAAAGAAAAAACACCGACTCTAATATTTATTAATAATTAATACCAATAGGACTTTAAAAGATCTCTTAATCTGAGCTTTATTCCAGGATTAGTAAACATGATTTGACCTGAAAATGTTATACAGAACCGTGTGCCTAATAGCAACCAATCACAAAATCCCCTCTTGAATGCGATGTTAACTCACTCCTCTATTAAGTCATTTATTCATTAAAAATTTATCCTGTGCCTACTATTTTTTAAGCACTAATTTTTTTTTAAGTTTATTTATTTTGAGAGAGACAGAGACAGCACGAGTAGCAAGGCAGAGAAAGAGGGAGAGAGAAAGAATCCCAAGCAGGCTGTGAGCTGCCAACTTCACAGAGCCCAATAAGGGGCTCGAACTCACGAAACCATGACATCATGACCTGAGCCGAAACCATGAGTCAGACGCTTAACTAACTGAGCCACCCAGGCACCCCTCTACGCACTGTTCTTGGTGAATGAAAGAACAGTGAACAAAAGAGAAAAACATTTCAGTCCTCATGGAGCTTACATTCTAGTAGGAAAGTAAAGAAACATGTAAAATATAACAAGGTTAGATGGTGACATGTCCTACTGGTAAAAAATAGGCAAGAGAGTTAAGTTATAAAGGGGAGAGCTTATTAAAAAGTAAGTTATTTTTTATATGGAATGGTGGGGAAAACTTCTCTAAGAAGGCAACATTTAAGCAGAGTACAAAGTGGTACAGGAGCGACTGATGTGGCTATCCAAGTAGAACAGCAAGTAGGAAACTCTTGAGCAGATTTGAGGAACATCAGGAAGACCAGTATAGCTAGAGTGAATCAGCGAGCAAGAGGCAGAGTAGTGGGAAATTAGAGGTACCGAGGGGGCACAAAGCCAGCGCCTAAAGTTTATGATGAGAATTGTGGTTCACACCCTAATCACAATGTGAAGCCACTGGATGATTCTGAACAGAGTAGTATGATCTGATTTTTTGAAAGGATCCTTGAAATGAGAAAGAGTGAGGACACAAGGCTGGGTGGAAGCAGTGAGGCCAATTAAGAAACTATTTGCAGTAAATCAGGTGAGAGATGGATAGCTTAGACCATGGCAGTGGCAGTGAAGGTTGTGAGAATTAGTCAGACTCAAGATATTGTTGGGAGAGCTGACAGAATCTCCTGCTGGCAAGACAGAAGAGAGAATGAGGACTCCAGAGTTTCTGGCCTGAGCACCTGGAAGGATGCAGTTGCAATGAATGAAGATGCAAGCATATGCAGGAGAGACCAGCTGGGGTAGGAGAGATGTGGAGAAAGACTAGGAGTTTGTTTTTGTTTGTGCTAATTTGAGACGTTTACTACACGGCTAAGTGGAGATAATCAAGTTTGCAGTTGACAGTGAAATAATGATACCCCTTGATTTTCTCAAGCAGTGTCTGAAACCTGTCAAGAAGGCCTAAAGTGTGTGTTTGGAGAGCAGACTCCAACCAAAGGTATAAATTTGGAAATCATTAGCATAAAGATGTTATCTAGTACCATGATAATGGCTGAGACCAGCAAGGTATGAATTTAGGTACTGAGGAAGTCTGAGGATTGACTTCTGGATGCCTCCAAAGTTAAGACGTCAGGGAAATGAGGAGTTGGTAAGAGAAATAGATAAACAGTGGCTAGTTAAAGCCAAGGAAAACCAAAGGAGGGTGGTGTTCTAAAAGCCCCTTGAGAAAATATTTCCAGGAGGAAGAAGTGAGCAAATGTTTAAATGGTAAGTCATTGACAAGGGCCACTTAAGTGACAGAGGATAGGAGACTGAATTATAGGAGTTCAAGACAGAATGGAAGATACTGGGGTAATGAGCACTCTTTTACAAGAGTTATGATCTAAAAGGGAGCAGAGAAATGAAGTGGTAGTTGGAGAGTGATGTGGAGTCATGGGAGGGTTTTTAAGCGTGAGAGAAAATGCTATCCTTATGGTAATGACCCAGGAGAGATCAGGAGATTGGGGTTAACTACTGGTGTGATATCCCAGAATAGGCAGGTGTGGATGGTATCTAAGGCACAGTAGCAGGATTGGTCTTAGGTGCACAGACAGTTCATTCATATAAATGCAGCACAGCAGGAGTCAACATAGTGAACAAGCTTTCCCCGACACAGTTGTGTGTCCAGGAGCCAAGTTACTTTACCTCTCTATGCCTCTGGTCTCATTTGTGAAACGACAATAAAAATGGTCCCTGGCTTATAGGGCTGTCATGGAGATTAAGTTAGCTGGCTTATGAAAAGTGCTTAGAATGATTTCTAGTGAACAGTCAGGGCTCTGTAGATGCCGGTTATTGTTATCATAGCAAGAGGAAGAAAGGTACAGGTGCGCAGGTGCAGACAGCAAGGGGGATGTGGTGGGAGAATGAAGGTACTCTCTTCTGATTGCTTTTATTCATTTACTTATCTTTTACTAAAATAGGAAGCAAAATAGGTCATTTGTTGGGACCGAGGAGAGAAATAAGTGTTAGATCTTTGAAAAGAGGGAAGGAGAGGTGTGAAATAGTTGTGTGGGAGAGCAGAAATGTACCTGGGTTAGGAAAATGTAGTAGAATTTCTTGGTAACATTTTATGCCCACTTGAAGTTTTGTGAAGATAAATTCAAAGTGAGAGATGGTTAAACTTTACTCCTTCTATGTTCTTCTTCTTGAGTCCAGGTGAGGAGTGTGCATAAAGTTGAATTTAACTGGGGTTGGGGTTTTGCCAGAAGAGTAAAATTAAGGAAAGGTAAGAGACTTGATGTACTCAAGAGAGTGATTATATAGCAATTGACAATGGACCTTTGCTGGTTGCAAAGAAGGAGATAAAAACTAAACTAAAGAAGGGACTAAAAACCAAACTTGACAGTGAAAAGATCATAGGATTAATAACTGTAGGCCTAAGGATTTCTGGAATCACAGCATTGAAGGGAGTGAGTTGGAAATATAAGAGACAGTAGTTGGAAAATGCGATACTGAAATTGTTATCAAGCAGGGGATGTAGTCCTAGGTAATAAGGTGTAAGGTATGCCAATGGGAGTGGATGAAGTCTTAGCTTGGGCTGCCTTAACAAAATACTACAGACTGGGGGGGAGGGGGGCTTCAACTACAGGAGTTTATTTCTCATAGTTCTGGAAACTGGACATCCAAGACCCAAGCACTAGCAGAGGCAGGGCAGATGGTAACCTTCTTCATGTGTCCTCACACGGCCTTTTCTTGGTGCATGTGGGTGGAGAAAGAGAGGAAGCAAGATTTCTGGTGTCTTTTTATAAAAGTACTAATCCCATCATGAGGTCTGTACCCTCATGACCTCATCTCAACCTTATAACCTAAAGGCCTCATCTCCAAGTATCATCACATTGGGAGTAGCACTTCAGCGTATAAATTTGTGGGGGGACACACTTCAGCCCATAGAAGATGAAGACAGAGAGTGGGATCCAATCATTGGAGTAGAGGAGAAAAAGGAACTGAGTGGCTATTGGTTATTGGAGTGATCATCTATGAAATCATAGGAGCGGTGTTAGTGAAAGTAACTGTGACCTAGGATTTAAAATCCTTAACGAAAGGGGGTGACCTAGGATCTGTCGATAATTGCAACAAGGAAGGTGTTGTTTGGTATAGTCTGATGACATGAAATTCAGAGCCGAGTGTTTTTAGGAAGGAGTGAGGAAGATGATCACCTTCATGTCCACTGATAAGAGAAGTGTGAGAGGAAGTAGCTTCTATTTGAGGAAGCTGCAGAGAAAGCAAAATCCTCAAGTTAGACAATGAACAAGAAGGTTAGGATAGAACATTCATAGCAGAGACCCAATGAGACATTTACAGAAAAAGATATTCTGTTTACCTAAGTGCAAGAAGCTTCACTGGCCTTGAGGGATCAGTCACCTTAATTTGGAGAGCTTTGGCCTTGCTTTTACAATTATATAAGAATCGCCTTGTAGTCTGATTTCTCATTTATCAATGTGAGTTCCTGGTAATTGTGTATAACTAGTAAATAAGATGTTTAGTGCACTAGAGGAATCTATTTATTTAAAGAAGCACAGTGGTAAATCTTTCCATAAAGTACCATGTCTTTCTGAATCAGATTTCTCATGTTCTCTTTTGACTGATAGAACCGCCACAAGGAACAACTATGATCGTGATGAGGAGATCATCTATGCCAGCAGGGGGGGGAGGGTGTTCAAGGACTAGTGGGTATGGGGGCAGGTGCCAGCAGTGGTAGTTAGCAGCTGTGCTGATGGCTGCAGCAAGGAGAATTTTAACTACTACTCAGGAGGGCAGCATTGGACCCAGACGGGGAACGGATACTGAATCAGCATTTCTTTTTTATTTTTTCCTTTCCTTTCCTTTCCTTTCCTTTCCTTTCCTTTCCTTTCCTTTCCTTCCCTTCCCTTCCCTTCCCTTCCCTTCCCTTCCCTTCCCTTCCCTTCCCTTTCCTTCCTTTCCCTTCCCTTCCCTTCCCTTCCCTTTCATTCCTTTCCTTCCCTTCCCTTTCATTCCTTCCCTTCTCTTTCTTTCTTTCTTTCTTTCTTTCTTTCTTTCTTTCTTTCTCACTCTTTTTCTCTCTTTTGGTACTGTTGTTACCCACATCATTCTGGTTTCTCGTTTCCAAATTAATGTCTTCTGGGTTGACCTTGCATTCCCTCTTCATTAATATTATACTGATGATGGATAATGGCTATCTGTGAAAGGAAATTCTGGAATGCCACTCTGTCTTTCGCAAATCTAAACAAAAGTGATTTTGTTCACCAAAAATAAGCATTACTTTGCTGGAAGAGGATGTATTCTGGAAGAATGGCTAACAATTTAAATATGAATGAGGAGAGATTTTTATAGCTTGTCAAGGTGGTGGAAGTGGAGGGAGAAAGTTTGCAGAATGTAAATGTTTAATGGTCTAAAAAGGATTGGCAAATCCTTGGTTCCAAGCTCCTCCTCCGTCCTTCACCCACCAAACCATAGCAGACACCAGTAATCAATCTTCTCATTCTTTCCCACTGAGCTCAAAGGAGGTCACACATTCTTGAATACATTTTTCCAGGCACCATTCCTAATCAATTGGCATAAGAAAAACAGGTAAAATCCAACCATCATCTCAGGTCTAGATGTTTTCTGTGTTTCATAGGAAATACAGTATCCTTGTTATGTTCTTTAAAGAGAATCACATTTGTGGACATTTGTAAATATTGCCGATTTATTCAGTAACATTTATTTTACGTTTTGACTATGAATTTTATTGTGTTCCATGAATGTGGGATATATTTTTCAATAGTTTGTAATGCAGGTATATTTATATAATGCTTTTGATATTGAGAGATGATTATTTGTGCAGTAAATTCTTTGTGGTGATAATAGTGATTATATATAAGATTTGGTTTAATAATTTGAAAACTATTTCTAATATACTAATTTATAAATAGACTTTAGTTAATGACATTATTTTATGTCTAGCATTTACATATGAATACATATTTGTTTATATTTTTCTATTACTTGTGATTTCAGTGAGAAATTTATCTTGGTAACTAAAATATCTTTAATTAAAATTCCATTGAATATAAATAATGCCTTTCATCATATAATTACATGGTTTAGAGTTTAGAGAGACCTTAGAGATTATCTATTCCACCCTAAAAAGTAATGCAGAAATTAACTTCTACAGTATTTCATTACAGGTAGTTACTCAAATTTCTCAAAATATGTTTGGTAAGAGGGAGGTCACTGTCTTTCTAGATAAGTTACCTCATCAAATACATACTGAGTATTATTGATGTTAGATCTATGGAGTCCACAAAGATGAAAAGACATGAATCTTGCTTTCATGGTAACAGTAAGCCAGATATAATACATATAAATTAACTTCAAATTATCTTGTGATCAGAGAATTCTACAAAATATGCTGATTACTTAATGTGTTCAACATCTGAAAATAAAGCTATTTGATATTGTCAATTCTACCTCCTATTTCTAAGCTTCTAGAAACTACTCTGTATCTGTTTCCTTTTCTCCCTTTTCTCCTCTTCTTTTCTACTTCACAACCTACTGCAAATTGTCTTCTGCTCAACTCTTCCACCAAAAATTCCTCTCACAAGGTCATCAGTGACCATTTTAACTGGAGATTAAAAAAAAAGTTTAGAGGTTTTTACTAGATCTTTTTGCTAACTTAATAGAGTTGGTACATTTCCTTGAAACTTTTTATTCCCTTGAAATCCATGACATCCTAGTTTTCTGCTTCTTTTACTCTAGGTAACTAAAGTAAGTAAGTGACAGAAACCTAATGTGTTTAATCCCTTTTTATTTCATATTGCCCAAAGCTTGGAACTTCACAGATTTGGTGTCCTCCAGGAGAAGTTAGGCCAGTCAGCCATAAATCTTCAATAGCAGTGTATTATGGACGTTTTCTTTATGCAAGCATTCTTCAAAGGCACTGTGGGGGGAAAATGAGGAAGATGTATGTATATTCTGAAGGAATTTACAATCTACTGGGTACAATATAATCAAATTAATATACTATTAAGAAGGTTAAGGTACAAGCTATAAAAGAAGTAGTAAGTACTATTTGGAGAGTCTTTTCTGGAAATATGGCCAACAAGACATTTAAAATAATTATTTAGTGGGGCACCTGGGTAGCTCTGTTGGTTAAGCGTCTGACTCTTGATTTCAACCAGGTCATGATCTCACAGTTCTGTGAGTTTGAGCCCCACATTGGGCTCTGTGCTGACAGCATGGAGCCTGGTTGGGATTCTGTCTCCCTCTCTCTCTGCCTCTCCTCTGTTTGCTCGCTGTCTCTCAAAAATAAACAAACACTAAAAAAATAATAATTATTTAGGAGGATGGTAGAAACATTAACTTTAGAATTTATGGAATCATGTATGTTAGAAGTTTAAAGGTGACCACTAAAATCAGTGTTAACAATTTTTAGGAAGTAAAATGAAGGGGAAACATGAAGTTAACAGAAAATGAAGTTAAAATTCATTTTAAAAGCAGGACAATTAGAAAATTAAAATGTTAGGAATAAGTTCAAATATATCAGTAGCCATAATAAATGTAAATGGATTAAATTGCCAGTTAAAAGAAAAAGATGGTGAAACTTGATAAAATTTTTTTAATTCTTAGTACTACTAACGATCCATATGGAAACAAATCATCATTCTACCTCCTGCAGAAGTCACTTTAATATGGTTTAATATACAAAATGAGAAAAGCAAAATTTTCAGTCTCAGAAAAAAATAAAGGAGAACATGTGATGACTGAAAGATAAAGAAATATTTCTTAGACGAGGCATCATAGTACAAAATATGTGAGGAAGATGGTTAAGTCGACTTCATATGCATAAAATTATTTCATTTGTGTGAAACATTAATGGACACTCATTGTAAGCTATAGTAGCATTATTTTTAAAATTCTATTTATCTAATGAAAACGTAAAAAAAACTTGAAAGATAAGCCAAAATTGAGCAAAGATATTTGAAAATATGAGTGATACAATATAGCATACAGAATTTTTTAAAATATAATTTGTCAAATTGGCTAACATACAGTGTATAAAGTGTGCTCTTGGTTTATGAGGTAGAATCCTGTGGTTCATCGCTTACATACAACACCCAGTGCTCATCCCAACAAGTGCCTTCCTCAATGCCCATCACCCATTTTCCCCTCTCTCCCACACCCCCATCAACCCTCAGTTCTCTGTATTTAAGGGTCTCTTATGGTTTGCCTCACTCCCTCTCTGTAACTATTTTTTTCCCATTCTCTTCCCCCATCATCTTCTGTTAAGTTTCTCAAGATCCACATATGATTGAAAACATATATCTGTCCTTCTCTGACTGACTTATTTCACTCAGCCTAATACCTTCCAGTTCCATCCATGTTGCTGCAAATGGCATGATTTCATTCTTTCTCATTGCCAAGTAGTATTCCATTGTATATATAAACCACATCTTCTTTATCCATTCGTCAGTTGATGGACATTTAGGCTCTTTCCATAATTTGACTATTGTTGAAAGTGCTGCTATAAACATTGGGGTACATGTGCCCCTATGAATCAGCACTCCTGTATCCCTTGGATAAATTCCCAGTAGTGCTATTGCTGGGTCGTAGGGTAGTTCTATTTTTAATTTTTTGAGGAACTTCCACCCTGTTTTCCAGAGTGGCTATACCAGTTTACATTCCCACCAACAGTGCAAGAGGGTTCCTGTTTCTCCACATCCTCGCCAGCATCTGTAGTTTCCTGATATGTTCATTTTAGCCACTCTGACCAATGTGAGGTGGTATCTCAGTGTGGTTTTGATTTGTATTTCCCTGATGATGAGTGATGTTGAACATCTTTTCATGTGTCTGTTGCCCATCCGGATGTCTTCTTTTGAAAAGTAGCTATTCATGTCTTCTGCCCATTTCTTCACTGGATTATTTTTTTTTTCAGGTGTTGAGTTTGGTAAATTCTTTATAGATTTTGGATACTAACCCTTTATCTGATATGTCATTTGCAAATATCTTTTCCCTTCCGTCGGTTGCCTTTTAGTTTTGTTGATTGTTAGTTTTGTTGATTTCTTGTGTTGAGCAAGAAATTGCTGAGGCTGAGGTCAAAGAGGTTGTTGCCTGCTTTCTTTTCTAGGGTTTTGATGGTTTCATGTTTCACATTTAGGTCTTTCAGCCATTTTGAGTTTATTTTTGTGTATGGTGTAATAAAGTGGTCTAGTTTCATTCTTCTGCATGTTGCTGTCCAGTTCTCCTAGCACCATTTGCTAAAGAGACTGTCTTTTTTCCATTGGATGCTCTTTCCTGCTTTGTCAAAGATTAGTTGGACATACATTTGGGTTCTCTAGTCTATTCCATTGGTCTATGTGTCTGTTTTTGTGCCAATACCATACTGTCTTGATGATTACAGCTTTGTAGTAGAGACTAAAGTCTGGGATTGCGATGCCTCCCACTTTGGTTTTCTTCTTCAATATTACTTTGGCTAATCGGGGTCTTTTGTGGTTCCATACAAATTTTAGGATTGTTTGTTCTAGCTTTGAGAAGAATGCCAGTGCAATTTTGATTGGGATTGCATTGAATGTGTAGATTGCTTCAGGTAGTATTGACATTTTAACAATATTTATTCTTCCAATCCATGAGCACGGAATGTTTTTGGCATACAGAATTTTTAATGTTTATTTATTTTTGAGAGAGAGAGAGAAACAGAGAGACAGAGCATGAGTGGGGGAGGGGCAGAGAGAGAGGGAGACACAGAATGTGAAGCAGGTTCCAGGCTCTGAGCTGTCAGCATAGAGCCTGATGCAGGGCTCAAACTCATGAGCCACGAGATCATGACCTGAGACGAAGTCAGATGCTTAACTGATTGAGCCACCCAGGCGTCCCTAGCATATAGAATTTTTAAAAAGTACTAATATATATGTGAGGAAAAGACAACTTAATTGAAAAGTTGGTAAAATAGATGAATAGGCAATTTTTAGGAGAAGAAAGATAAGTGACTAATAAGCTTGTTTAAGTTCATATATAATCTGGAGAGTATAAATTAAAACTACAATGAGAAACAAGTCATATCTCTCACATTAACCAAAAATGAAAAAGCCCTGAAAATACCAAATTTCAGTGAGAATGTGGAGCAATGAGAACAGTGCTGAAAGTAAATATTGGAACAGATTCTACAACTTGGTAATTTAACTTCTAGATATATAAACTCAGAAAAAACTCTGGAATATATGGGTAAGGAAGTGGTTTTAGCAACATTATTTGTAATAGTATAAAGAAGGAGAAGCAATTTAAATGTCTGTCAACATAGAGATTAGATTAAAAATTGTATATTATAATGGAATATTCTAATGAGTAGACATAAATTTGGATTACGTGTATCAGCAAAGCTAAATATTGAGCACCCTCATCCAAATACTCTATTTTTTAAAAAAGTTTTTATTTTAATTCCAAGTGTTATACTAGTTTCAGGTGTCCATTATGGTGATTCATCAATTCCATACATCACTCTGTGCTTATACAAGTGTACTCTTTAATCCTCATCACCTATTTAACCCATATCTCATTCCCCTCCCCTCTGGTAACTATCAGTTCTCTATAATTAAGAGTCTGTTTCTTGATCTCTCTCTCTCTCTCTCTTTTTCCTTTTGCTTGTTTGTTTTGTTTCTTAAATTCCACATTTGAGTGAACTCCTATGGTATTTGTCTTTCTATGACTTATTTCACTTGGCATTATACTCTTTAGCTCCATCTACGTTGTTATAAATGCCCCATCCAAAATCTCCTAAGTCATAGGATAAGATATACAGCATGACATTATTTTAGTACATTTTGTAAAATGAAAACTATATATTATTTATAAATACATACTTACAGGGGTGCCTGGGTAGCTCAGTCGGTTAAGCGTCTGACTTCAGCTCAGGTCATGATCTCGTAGTTGGTGGGTTCAAGCCCCATGTTGGGCTCTGTGCTGACATCTCAGAGCCTGGAGCCTACTTTGGATCCTGTGTCTCCCTCTCTCTCTCTGCCCTTCCCCCACTTACATTCTGTCTCTGTCTCTCAAAAATGAATGTTAAAAAAAAGTTTTTTACATACACATATAGCAAAATTATAAAGATTGCGTGTGAGTGAAAAATACCAAAATTATGGTCATGATTACCTCTATGAAAGAGGGAAAACTCCTTTGGGGAAGGGTAAACCGAGATCTTCAACTATGTTTTTAATTTTTTATTTGTTACTTACATTCCTGCCTATACCTTCTTTTGTATTTGAAAATTTTAAAAATATGTGGTTTTTAAAGGACTGTAAGAATTGGGAGAAAGTAGAGAGATCAATTTCGGAAGCAATCAAGGGAAGTAACAAACTAGCCAAAGAAGCAAAGGGATGAAAGGTAGAGATGAAGTGAAGAGGGCACCACAAGGAGGGATAACACCAAGAGCTACTGCCCTGAAACTGGGAGCAAACTCAGAGAACTGAGGATGGCTTGGTTACAGTTGAACATGGAGATAGAGACCAGAAGGAAATATAATATAGAATGCTTCACGAAAAATCTTTGTTTATTAGGGTTTCTGTTTTTTCATATACAATGAGAAGATATTTAGGGATTTTTAACAAAGAATTATAAGATTTTGTGTGTGCTTTAGAAAGACTAAAATGGCACAGAATAAATCAAGACTGAGAATGTAAAAATGATGAATCTGATATGTGAAGCATACTTGAGAGACCACTGCAATATTCCAGGCAAGAGATGATGAAGTACCTGTAGCTATGACAGTGGCACTTGAAGTGGGAAAGAAAAGATGGGCAGGATAAAGAACACGGAGATGAGAATTAAAAGATTCAGAGTCTGATGGAGCATTGGGTGTGGGGATGACATGGATGATTCACAGATAACTGCAACCTTTTGAGACTAGGTGAAATTATTGTTATGCCATTAATAGAAATAGAAATATAGTAGAATGTACTGGTTTTGAAAATAAAGTTCAGTTTTAAATACATTGAATTTTACATATTCTTTATAGAGATACTGAGAAGGCAGCTAAGTACCTTGTATCTGTTCCATGGTGATATTAGAAGACAGGTAATTATGATTCCACCCAAAGACAACAAAGAAAATATTGGTAGAAACAATATTTCTGGAATGAGTTCTGGAATAACTATTTTTAGGATGCTAGAAGAGAACCAGAAAGAGTTGTGTAATCAGTAGCTAAAAAGGAACTAAGTCCATTGTCATAGCATCATGCTGAACTAAGGGGCGAGAACTAGAACTGAATTAGATGATTCATAGGTTGCCTGTGTCTATTGAGAAAATACCTTAAAAATAATGACTAAAAATGTTGTGTATTGTTTAAAAACAATTTGCTTAAACATTGCTTAGAAATAAATGGTGAAAACCTGAAAGTTTTTCCTCTAAGATCAGGAACAAGACAATGATGTCCACTCTCACCACCTTTATTCAGTATAGTACTGGCAGTCCTTGTCACAGCAGTCAGACAAGAAAAATAAAATAAAAAGCATCCAAATTGGTAAGGAAGAGGTAAAACTGTCACTATTTGCAGATGAAATGATAACTTATATAGAAAACCCTAAGGATTCCACCAAAAAAGAACTAACAAATGAACTCAGTGAGGTTACAGGATACAAAATTAATATATAGTAATCTGTCCTGTTTTTATACACTAATGACAAAGTAGCAGAAGGAGAAATTAAGAAAGCAATCCCATCTATAATTTCATTAAAAAGAGTAAAGTACCAAAAAGAAAAATAATAAAATACTCAAAAATAAGTTTAACCAAGGTGAAAGATATGTACTCTAAAACCTGTAAGACATTGAAGAAATTGAAAACAAAAAGAAATAGTAAGATATACCATGTTCATGGATAGGAAGAATTAATGTTGTTAAAGTGTTCATACCACCCAAAGAAATCTACATATTCAGTTCAAATTCTATCAAAATACCAATAGTATTTTTAACAGAACTAAAACAAATAGTCCTAAAATTTGTATAGAACCACAAAAGACACCAAATGGCTAAAGCAGTCTTGAGAAAAGAATAACAAAGCTGGAGGTCTCGCAATCCCAGATTTCAAGCTACGCTACAAAGCTATAATAATCAAAACAGTACAGTACTGGCACAAAAATAGACACATAGATCAATGAAACAGAATCGAGAGTCCAGATAAACCCATGCTTATATGACCAATTAATCTATGACAAAGGAGGTAAGAATATACAATGGAGGAAAGACGGTTTTCTTTCATAAATGATGTTGGGAATAATGGACAGCTATGTGCAAATGAAATTAAACTGGACTATTTTCTTAGAGCACATACAAAAATAAAATGGCTTAAAGATCTAAATATAAGATCTGAAACCATAAAGCTCCTAAAAGAAAATATAGGCAGTGATCTCTTGGAAATTGACCTTTTTTTCTACATATGTTTACTCAGACAAGGGAAACACAAAAGCAAAAATAAACTGTTAGGACCACATCAAACTATAAAGCTTTTGCACAGTGAAGGAAACCAGCAACAAAGTGAAAAGGCAACCTACTGAATGGGAGATGATATTGTGAATGATATATGTGATAAGCAGTTAACATCCAAAATATGTAAAGAAATCATGCAACTCCACATGATAAAATCCCCAAATAATCTGATTAAAAATAGGCAGAGGAACTGAATAGCCATTTGTCTGAAGAAGACATGAAGATGGCCGATAGACACATGAAAAGGTATTCAACATGACTAATCGTCAGTGCAAATCAAAACTGCAATGAGATATCACCTCACACCTGTCAGAATGGCTTGTTTCAAAAAGACAAGAAATAACAAGTATTGGTGAGGATGCAAAGAAAAGGGAAACCTCGTGAACTTTTGGTAGGAATGCAAATTGGTGTAGCCAAAGCAGTATGGAATTTCCTCAAAAAATTAAAAATAGAAATACTATATGATCCAGTAAATCCACTGCTGACTATTTACCCAAAGCAAATGAAAACATTAATTCAAAAAGATACAGGCACCCCTGTGTTTGTTGCAGCATTATTTGCAATAGCCAAGATATTGAGGCAACCTAAGTGTCCAATGATAAGTGAATGAATAAAGAAGATATATATGTATGGGGAAAAAAAATATATATATATACACACACACATACATATACATACATACATGCATATACCATATATATATAATGGAATATTACCCAGCCATTAAAAAGCAATGAAATCTTGCCATTAACAACACCATGGTTGGACATATAAGATATTATGCTAAGTGAAATAAGTCACAGATACACCATATGATTTCACTTACATGTGGAATCTAAAAGAAACCAAACAAAAACAGAAACATACTCATAAATATAGAGAACAAACCAGTAGTTGCCAGAGGGGAGGAGTGGTGGGGGATACCTAAAATAGGTGAAGAAGATTAAGAGGTACAAATTTCCAGTTATAAAATGAACAAGTCACAGGGATTACAAGCACAGCATAAGGAATGTAGTCAGTAATATTGTAATAACTTTGTATGGTGACAGATGGTAACTACACTTATCATGGTGAGCATTGTATAATGTCAAATGTCAAAATCACTATGTTGTACACTTGGAACTAATACAACCTGGTATGTCAACTGTACTTCAATACAAAAGGAAATTTATGTACTGAAGAAAACTTTAATAAAGTTCTCATTGTAACTCGGTTTTTAAGCACATAATATTTCTAATGCTATTTTAATTGATTTTGACATTTGGTTCCAATTATTTGACCGATGATTTCTTACTTCCCTTCCTATTTATCACTCTTACAGGGATTTTCTCATCTTCAGAGCATTTACCAAAACAATAGTTTCCAGAAATAGTTACAGGACAAATGAAGTGTAGTGAAACAGTCTCAGTTCATTTTTCCCATTGACGGAGGCACCTTCCAAAGCCCTGAAGTTTTAAAAATGACCTCCCTGTAGTGATTTTAACAATAATGCTCTTATGTTCACCTATTTTAGCTACATCCATTGAATCAATGGAATTAGTTTTTCTTTTTAACTGTGGTCATCAATCTGGCAGTACATGACATACCCCGTAACCTTAGATGTGACAGTGTAATTTTGACATTCCATGTACTTGTCTGTTATCTAGAATATTTGTATGATCTAATTCATATCTTTACAGATGCAACAATTGTTTTCTCCTTAAGGTATTTCTCTAAAAAAAGTCATTATAAATCCTAAGTATTTGGCATGTGGTTTAAAAAATTTGTATTTGTTCAACTATTATTTCCAAATGCAAAATGACCATAGATTCTTAAATCTGGAAGAGGCCTTATAGAAAATTAACCTGCATCATTTGACACTTGAGGAATGAAGAGCCCAGAAAGATTAGAGGACAACATAAAAGTCACATGGTGTGTTAACACATCATATGCGATTCAGAATTACATAGTTACAAGGACCAGCATATAATAAAATGATTAAAAAATGACTTGCATATGTTGGACATTCTAAATATTACTAGCCATCCCCCATGGACGTCAAACTGTATTAAGAGCTGATGAGAAAACAAAAGGAGGTGGTAACATTGTTCCTTTCTTCTAGGAGGTACATACTTGGTAAAAATCTTTGCTGTGTGATCTGCAGATTTAATACAGAAAGTTGTCAGTGTTGGATGAAGGAAAAACAAATGAATGATTTTAGTTAACAAAATGCCTTTTCTCCATTCCATGGTAAAATTACTGTCAAGCCAATCAAGGCATTTTATAGATTAATATTTTTTACTATATTAAAAAAAATTTTTAATGTTTATTTTTGAGAGAGAGAGTGAAAGCGAGTGGGGGAGGGGCAGAGAGAGAGGGAGACGCAGAATCCGAAACAGGCTCTAGGCTCTGAGCTGTCAGCACAGAGACGGACACGGGGCTTGAACCCACAAACCGTGAGATCATGACCTGAGCCAAAGTCGAACACTTAACCGACTGAGCTACCCAGGTGGCCCTAGATTAATATTTTTTTAACAAAGCTGTCAGACCCATTATCATGGGCCAGATGCTTTGAGGGTTCACTCAACCAAAAAAAAAAAAAAAAAATTTTTGTCAAAAAGGCTTGACCAAGGAGGATTGGGAAATTTAGCTAGATTTTTCTCCCTTTTTCCTTCATTTAGGAAGTATTTGTACTCCTCATTCAATACTAGAAAGGGGGTGGTGCACCAAGGCCCTTTGAAGAGTAGATATGAAAACAGTAGATCTTAAATAATCCAGTGGTACAAACTTTTGAAAAAATTATAAAATTTAAGCTTAACTCAGGTTAGCACTTCAGGTTGTCATAGATTAGATACATTTTGGGGAAGGAGGTAATGGTTAATAAAAGAATTTACTGCTAAAATAGAGAAATTTATAGTGTAGTTCTCTCTAGTTTTTCCTTCTAAATCATATATTTGAGTTTGTTTTTTTTTAATTGATTTGAGACATGTGTAGCAGGAAAGGGAAGAGTGAACCATTAGAAAAGTAACCACAGTAAACTGTGCCAACGTGACATTAAGCCATAATGACTAAGGGATACTAATAAAATTTTGGACTAAGATTTTCAGGAAACTATTCAAATTAGTTCCATTTAGCGTTGAATACATGCTTGGGTACATTACCCTTACTTAAGACCTGAAAAGTATGCATTCCCACAGAGTAGTAAGCTATTCTAGATCTGGCCACGGTGTGGAGATGTTGCAACACAGAATCACCTTGCCATTACAGAGAAATGCTGAGTTCTCGTATTGGAACTTGGATTTCCACTGCCTGAATGAATTTTCCTTTTCATTTTATAACATCTTATACAAGTGCTTCCATTTTCCAGTATAAGTTCGTAAGTATGTGTGGCACACTTTTTTGGAGGGAACATTAGAATTTCTGAGCATCTGGTACCCTTAAGTGTTCACATGCAATAAGATGCTTTTAACTGGTCCCCCATACTACCACTTAGGAATCCACATAATGCTAAGCGAACCAATTTCAATGTATGTAGTGCTCTTGAAAAACCCACTAGCGCATGTGAAATAATAGCAAATACCACCACAGTTTGTAGGTTTCATCTAAGAATGGAATTTGTTGTAAAAAGCATTCATGGATTCATGTGCGAATCTAGCTATTCCTTCATTCCATAAACACGGAGTGCCCACTCTGTACCAGGCACCTTTCCTGGATAAGGAGAGAGACAAAATGACTTGATACCCACTTACTGGAATAGAGTGACATTAAAAGGATATGCAAGTACATATTATCGTGCAAGATAAATGTACTGAAGGGAAAATAATATAATGAAGTATTATAAGCTAATTCAGATGGAAGAAAGGAAGGAGGGAGGTGATGGGTAGGCAGGTGAAAGTGTTCCCAGGAAGAGGGAACAGCTTTTGGTGAGGTCATGGTTGGGGGGGGGGGGGCTGTAGTTTGGCAAGGTTAACAAACTAGAAGAATGTTACCAGGTTACTAGGGCTTGAGCTTGTTGAGGACGGTGGGACTAGAATGGCAGGAGGTGACCTGCCAAGTCAGGGGCCAGAACATTAAGGTGAGTGAAATGACAAGGACTGTTACATTTTATTTCAAGCTCTGTGGGAAGTCTTTGGAGGAATTGTAAGAGAGTAATAAAATTTTGCTTTTTGCTTCCTGCCATGCAATGTAAATTCCAACACTAAATATTAAGAATTTTAAGGATATTTTACTAGCTTTCTTTTTTCTTCAATTTTATATTTCTTTTTCCAGAAAATACTTTAGACAGGAGATGCTTGAAGTTTAAAATCTAAGTTTTTTGCGTAAAAAAAATATATATTCCTTTGAAAATATCTTTTGATTTTGCTGACAATATCCTACTTTTCCATTGCAACATAATTCTCCAGGCTGCAATGGGTTTGGGTAATTTGATAGCTGAAAGGAGTAAAGGAGTTTACCTTGAAAAGAAACTGGATCATTAAATTACTAAACTATATTTTAGCAATGTATTTATTATTCACGGGAAAAAAGAGCCAAAGGAAAAAAAAAGGAAGAAGTAGAAGAATAATTCCAAAGATTGAGTACAATACATAATTTGAAGGAATGTAGATCCTTTAAGTTGAGCTGAGTATCTTTCGGCAGGCAGTAACGAAGCCATGTTCGTCTCTATTAAATGAATTTGCTTTGTCACTCTGTGCAAACTATTAAGCATTCTTTTGCACTCTCTGAGAATTTCCATAAAATGTGTCTCGGAGAGTGATTTTTTTTTTTTTTTAATTTTTTTTCAACGTTTTTTATTTATTTTTGGGACAGAGAGAGACAGAGCATGAACGGGGGAGGGGCAGAGAGAGAGGGAGACACAGAATCGGAAACAGGCTCCAGGCTCCGAGCCATCAGCCCAGAGCCCGACGCGGGGCTCGAACTCACGGACCGCGAGATCGTGACCTGGCTGAAGTCGGACGCTTAACCGACTGCGCCACCCAGGCGCCCCTCGGAGAGTGATTGTTACATGCTGAAGTGACTGAAGGTGTATCAGAATTGGCTACGAGTTTTTTTTTTTTTTTTTTTTAAGTTTATTTATTTATTTTGAGAAAGCCTGAGCAAGGGAGAGGCAGAGAAAGAGGGAGAGAGATTCACAAGCAGGCTCTGCGCTGTCTGCACAGAGCACAACTTGGGGCTCCATCTCATGAACTGTGACATCATGACCCGAACAGAAACCAAGAGTCAGACATTTAATTGGCTGAGCTACCCAGGCACCCCAAAAAGTTCTTTAATAAGTTAAATATTGTCCACACCCACCAGCTGCAAAGCTGCAACATAATGGAAAAAGCAATAGAATGATAAGGAGTGAATATTAATTATAAGGATGAAATTAAGATACGGTGTTTGCTCAAGTTGAAATCCACTTGTAATCCACACTCAGGATAGAAGGAATATTTACAGAAATAGATACATGTGTGAAGAATACACAGGTTCGGTGGAATTCATCTGCTTAATGCTTTTTAAAGTGACATTTCAAAGAACTTAAACTGGAAATGAAGTTCTTTTATATTTGCCCACATACCATTGTTGATGTTCTTTCTCTTGTGTAGATTCAAGGTTTCATCTGGTGTCATTTTTCTTTGGCCCGTAGAACTTCCTTTATCTTTTTTTTTTTTTTTTTCTTTTTTTCTTTCCTAGTCCAGGTCTGCTATGAATTTTCTCAGCTTTTTTTGAGAATTTCTTCAACCTAGAATTCTTCTGGGTACAGAATTCTAGGCTGACCTTTTGTTTTCTGTCTGCATTTTAAAGATATGGTCCTGTTCCCTTATTTCTGACAATGAGAAGCCTGAAGTCATTCTTATCTTTGCCCTCCATACAGAATGTATCTTTACCCCTTCTCCCCTCTCTGGCCGTTTTTAAAACTTTCTCTTTATCACTTGTTTGCAGCAATTTAATTATGACATTCTCAGGGTAGCTTTTTAAAAATTTTCTTTTTATCTTGCTTAGGATTCGTTAAGGTTTTGGAGTCTGTGAGTTTATATTTTTTATCAAATCTGAAAAATTTCTCTTGTCATTTCTTCAAAGATTTTTTTTCTATTCTACCTTTCCCTCCCACCTTTTTTTTCCTACTCAAGACTCCACAAGACATATATGTTAGGCTGCTTGATATTGTCCTACAGGACAATGAGGCTCTGTTAATTTAGTTTAATTTAATTTTTCTATGATATTGGACAGTTTACAGTTTCTATTTTTGTGTCTTCCAGTTTATATCTTTTCTCACTTCTCAAGTGTTTAATTTGCTACCAACCGCACCCAGTGAAATTTTCACGACAGGTAATGATTTTTTTCATTTGTGGAACTTTCATTGGATTATTATTTATTTATTTAAATGTTCATTTATTTTTGAGAGAGTGAGAGCAAGCGGTGGAGGGACAGAGAAGGGGGACAGAGGACCTGAAACAGGCTCTGTGCTGACAGCAGAGAGCCCGATGCAGGGTTTGAACTCATGAACCTTGAGATCATGACCTGAGTTGAAGCAGGACGCTTAACTGATTGAGCCACCCAGGCACCCTGTTTTATATCTTCATTATAGTTATCATTTCCTTTAAAATCTGAGCATATTTTCAATATTTATTGTAGCTATTTTATAGTCTTTGTTCACTAATTCCATTATCTCTGTCATTCCTTGGTCCGTTTATATTAATTGATATTTTTCCATGTTAAGGTTTATATTTTCCTGCTTCTTGGCACATCTGGTAAGTTTGGATTGGGTGCCAGACATTGTAAATTTCTCATTGTTGGGTCTGGATTTTGTTGCATTCCTTTAATACGTTCTACAGTTTGTCTAGAAGGCATTTACGTTACTTGCAAATAAGGGTGGTCCATTCAAGGCTTGCTTTTAAGCCATTTTTGGGTGGGTAAGTGTACCCATTCTCTAAGACTAGTTCATCCTGTATAGGGTAGTCTTTTCTGGGGACTCTGCAGACACCAAGTATATTAACCTGCTGGGCTGTCATAACAGAATACCACAAACTAGGTGGCTTAAATACCAGAGATTTATTTTCTCACAGTTCTAGAGCTTAGAAGTTTAAGATCAAGGTGCTGGCAGAGTTGGTTTCTGGAGAGACCTCTCTTCTTGGTTTACAGATGAACACTCTTCACTGTGTCCTCATGTGGCCTTTTCTCTATAGTTGAGCTGAGAGACATTAAGTCGTTGGTCTCTCTTCCTCTTCTTATATGGAAGGACACCAGGCCTATTGGATTAGAGCCCCACCATTATGGTCTTATTTAATCTTAATTACCTCCTTAAATGTCATATCTCCACATGCAGTCACACTGTGGTTTAGGGCTTGAACATATTAATGTTAGGGGGAAACAATCCAGTCCATAATGCCCAGCCTCTTCAATAAGGTTTCTCTACTCTGTCTGGTGGGAACTTGAATGAATAATACTTAGCCTTGTATGAGTTGTCAAAACTTCTTTGTCTTATGGATACCCAGTAATTATTTTTTTCCTTCAGTTTTTTTTTTTTTCCAGGGGGGTAGCTTTGTGGGGTTTCACCTTGCAATGGTCGTATTGCTCTTTATTCAAAGACCTTAGGAAACCCCTATGCAGATTTCTGGAGCTCCTTCTTCTGTTTCATCCTCTTCCCTATAAATTCTAGCTTTCTTATTTTATTTGAACGCTAGTCTGTATTTTCTCACCTCAGTGAGACTAACACCTTACATGCTTCCCCTCCCTGTGCTGCACCTGGAGATTGCCTGAAGGCAGAAAGCTTATATAGATCTAGGACTCACATTGGCTCCCCTTCTCTCAGGATTTACAATTCTCTTCTGCCGATTGTTCAATGTCTGGAAAGAGTTATATATTTTTACAATTTTCTCCCTGTTTCTGGCAGGAGGTCACATCTCACAGAAGCTGTTCCTTCGTGAGCTGAAGCAGAAAGTCCTTCTAATTGACATTTATAAAATTAAAGACTTTTGAGTAAGTTTTTTCACAAATTATTTATAATATTAACAGACTTACTTTCTAGATCTATCTAGAAGATAGATAGAAGGATGATGATGGATAGATAGATGATAGAAAGGAAGAAAGATAGAAAGAGGAAGGAAGGAAGGAAGGAAGGAAGGAAGGAAGGAAGGAAGGAAGGAAGTCTAGATATATCTGGAAGGTAGAATATTACCTACCTTGTCAATCTAGATATATTAGGTCATACTGTGATTCCAATCACAGCCTCCCAAAACCTGCAAATTATATTCAGTTAGAATCCTACATGAAATCCTTATCAAATAAAATTCAATCTCACACACTGAAAATATTGTGACATATATTGTGGACAGTTTGCCCCCAGTTGAGAACCACTGCTATAATACACCCTTAGACTGACCAAATATGTAAAAATAATGAAGTTCTTCAGCAGTTGAAATGTCAGTGATCTTGTGAACATTTTTTTAGCAGTTGTCATTCAACTTTTTGGCCAAGTGCAAGTCACACAGATGTAAGTGTAGGGAGTACCCCTGAGTTCACAAAGTTGTGCAGGTGACGATGATACACACAACATATCGGGAACGGCTATTCTAGAGCTCAAACGTGAGCGTGCGGCAGAATTGACTGGTGGCCCTGCTGAAACAGATGGCCAAAGCTCCCTCCCTGGGACTTTGATTCGGTAGGCCTGCCAAGGACCTAAGAATGTGCATTTCCTACACTTTCCCAGCTGACACAGTTGCTGTTAGTCCCTGAACCATGCCTTGAGAATCACTGTCTATGACATAGTTGCATCATTTAACTATGGCAGTAGTAATTTTTAAAGCAACTACTTTCATTTATATATAACATGATAAATATATATCTCAAATACAATTGAGATGACCATGTGGTGTAGTGAAGGAAGTGTGGGAACTGGAATTAACATGAAAACAAAACAGAGGCACCTGGTTGGCTCAGTCGGTTAAGCGTCCAACTTCGGTTCAGGTCATGATCTCACGGTTTGTGGGTTCTAGCCTCACGTCGGGCTCTGTGCTGACAGCTCAGAGCCTGACACCTGCTCCACATTCTGTGTCTCCCTCTCTCTCTGCCCCTCCCCTGCTCGCTCTCTGTCTCTGTTTCTCTGTGTCTCAAAAATAAACATTAAAAAAATGAAACAAAACAAACAAACAAAAAAAAACAAAAACATTGGTTCAGCTCTTGCCTGACCCTTACTACAAAGCCATTTTGTATCTCTGAATCTCTGATTCATCATCTGTAGAAAGGGAATTATAATATATGATTAGCTGCTTTACATAAGTAACACACTGCAGTTAATTAATTTTCTATAATAAACACCACTTTTACTCCACTTCTTTCCCCATGCACACTTCACGGGAAACAAGACAATAGCGTATGGACTCTAAAATGACTCTCAACAATTAAGGCAATAGTCCATGGAGGACTCTTTATCAGGAAAACTGAAGCATAATAATCTTTTTAATCTTCTTGGTCAATTTTGGAATAGTCCCTAAAAAGTACAGTAGGCCCTGAGTTCTGGCCATATAGATTACATCTTGTACCTCTTTAACCCCTTCTTAGAAGACATGAAATCTGGATTTACTTTAGAATTAACCAGCATTTTGAGATTTTAATACTCTGATGCAGAATTATGAATATATCCATCATGATTATTTCAGACTAAACTGAAAACATTTAGATCTACCTTATTGGACTATCTGGTTTTCTTCTGATCATTTATGAGAAATGAACATGACTTCACTTAGGAGTTTGCTTGAAAGCTTTTGCCAGTAAGATGCATCAGTCATTAGGAGGTTGTTTCTCAAGATAGACGTGTTACACAACGTTCTTTACTGCATTTTCCTGCTGGAAGGATGTGTAATGTATGTTACCACTTCTGTCATTAAGGGTATGGATCTTGCTTAGCATGACATCTTGTGGGATCCTAGTTGTGTGGTATATTTATAGGCATCTAACTGGATGAATAACATCTGATGAGTTCAAAGCACACACATTAATGGTAGTATGGACATCTTTCTGAATAAACTACAAAAACAAATCCAAATTCTGTGGTAATGCTTCCATCTGTCCTATGATATTCATTATTGTAGGATATCATACAGTGGTGGTGTCACAAATGTTATGTCTCTGGAGCATCATGTAACCTTGGGAGCAGAAATATCTGAAGAACCAAAGGAGAGTAAAGGCTATAATTAAAAATAAGCCCCAAGAAATAGTTTCCATGTGGTTGCAAGAAGCCCTTGGGCACAGCTGGAAAATTTCAGGCTGAAGTATGTTGGAACAATAGTTTACAGAGGAAAGTAGCTGGGTTTGTGGTTACCTTTGGAAGTGAAATTTCCTTGCTTGGTTATAATAGCAAACTAGCTATAAAGTTTGGAAGAATATCTTCTGAAGAAGATTGTTACTCCCGGAATTACAAAGAGAAAAATAATAGAAGATTTTTAGAAATGAGAGTAGGGACTTACACTCACATTAAAAATAATTTAAGAATGGTTTATTATGTACAAATGAAAATAAGTTCCAAGGTGTAAAGAAAAAATGCAGATTTATTTAACAATGAAGGGTTGAAGAGTCCAAAATTCAGGAGAGGAGATTAGGATTTCCTATAAAGCTGTAAAATAAGATTATATTTTGAATGTTGTGGTAAAAATCTCTCTTTTTAGTATTTGAATATCCCAATATGTCTAAAATCAGCTCATCGTTTCTATCCTGATTTCCTTCTCCTTATTTCTCTTTTTGTTATTGTTACTGGCTTGATATTCCTCAAGTCATCTAATCTTGACATTTTGGTGTTTTTTAAAAAATTTCCCTGCTATTCATCTTCTTTATTAAATCAACTGTTAATTTCTTTCAACTCTCCTGCTAATAGGTCATTCACATTCATATCCATTTTAAAAATTGTTTTAAGATGTTGGGATTATTGAACATAGTCTTTAAAAAATGCCAGGCAAGCGGAGGAATATTGTGAAGTTGTAACGTCTTCAGGTGTGGATAATCATTTGGAAACGGGAGGTGGGGGTGACAGAGAAGTTAATTTGTGGTTGATGAAATTTTAAGAAATCAATGCATTGGAAAACTAGAGTGAGATCCAGGAGTAGGGATAGAAAAGCTAAAAACAGATGTGTTGCAGGCATATGTGGGTGATCATGAATAATATTTTGGATGATAGGGGTGCATTTTAGAACAAGAATGTATACTGCTGCTGACAAGCAGAATTATCAAGCTGTAAAAAATGATGCCAAAGATGTATCTATCTGGGGTGGAAATGAATTGAGAAAGTAGCTTCAGTCAATGTTTTGGTAACCTTTAGACGTATTGTTAGTAAGTTGTTTAGTTTGGGGATATAATGTTGGGGATTTGTTCAATTTTTTTTCAAATAATGGTAAAGTTTTTATTGTTACTGAAAAGGAAGCTTAAGAGACTATTGCAATCTATAGTTGTATTAATACGCATGGTGGCTCAGTGGCTTGGTTATCAACTTAGGACAAATTTAAGTACTTTGTGTGAAATCTACACCATAATGTAAGTTCAGCGAGTCGCTCAGAGGATACTAGGATCATCCCATTGTGTTTGTTTTTATTGCTGTATAACAAACTGTCACAAACTTAGCAGCTTTAAAAATCCCACTTATTACTCATTAATTCCATAAATTAGAAGTCTGGGATGACATGGCTGGGTTCTCTGCTCAGGGTCTCACAAGGCTGCATGCAGGGTATTGGCTGGCTTTGTTACCTGGATGCCAAGATGAGAACAGGAATCCTCATCATTCCTGTTATTGGCAAAATTCAGTTCTTTGCAGTTGTAGTAGAGAGGTCCCCATTTCCTTACTGGCATCAGTAGGTGGCTGGTCTTCCCATCTGCGTTCCACCCTAAGTGGCTCCTTCCATGCTCCTAGCAGTGAGTCCTTCTCATGCTTCAGGTTGCTCTGACTCCCTCTTCTGTCATCAACTGGAGAAAGGTCTCTGCTTTTAAAGGCTCACGTGATCAGAACCAAGCCCACCTGGAAAATCTCCCCCATCTTGAAGTCCACCATGCCACAGAGCATAACATAATCACAGAGATGATACTCACAGACTCTGGTGGTTGAGGGAGACTTCTTTATGCAGGGGGGTGGATTTTAGAAATTGCCTTTCATACCTGAGTGATGTCAGCAATGGAATAGTGAGGGTGTGGGTCACAATGCTGTCCAGTACGAGCAGCAGACAGAATGATGGAATTGTTCTTCCTATTGGGTCTGTATATTCTCTCTTGTCTCATTTTGTTTTATTTTTTTATTTAAGTAATCTCTACACCCAATGTGGGGCTTGAACTCATGACCCCAAGATCAAGTGTTGCATGTTCTTCCAACTGAGCAAGCCAGGCACCCTTGTTTTGTTTTAAATTGATTTAAACCTGGGTGGCTCAGTTGGCTCAGCATCTAACTTTGGCTGAGGTCATGATCTCATAGTTTGTGAATTTGAGCCCCACATCAGTATCTGGGCTGACAGCTCAGAGCCTGGAGCCTGCTTCAGATTCTGTGTCTCCCTCTCTCTCTGTGCCTCGCCCACACGCGCTCTGTCTCTCTCAAATAAACATTAAAAAAAATTTTTTTTAATTTTACATTGATTTAAGTAAAAAACAAATTGCGGCAGAAAAGCAAAATAAACTCTAAGACCAGAATGCCCTGATTAAATGAGAGTTGTTAATATAGGAATTAATAATTTTCAAAGAACTAATGTAAAATTCATATAGGATGACATTTAACAAAGTGAATATGGACACATTTTTGGCAAATTTGAAGACAGTGAAGTCACCAACATTTTATGCAACTATTCTCATGGATGCTAATAAATTGTATACATAATGGCCAAAGAACTATAGTGAGATAAAATAATTTACTGTTCTTAGCTACTTTCAAGGAGAAGCATAAGAATGAAATCCTGGATTGCCGTAAAATTTTGTGGGTTAAAAGAAATTGTGAGCTAGAAAATATTGCTTTGTTAAGAAAACACTTCTTTATGATTTATTGTCAAAGTGGTTTCCATACAACACTCAGTGCTCATCCCAACAGGGGCCCTCCTCAATGCCCATCACCCACTTTCCCCTCTCACCCTCCCCCCCCCCAATCAACCCTCAGTTTGTTCTCAGTATTTAAGAGTCTCTTATGGTTTGCCTCCCTCCATCTCTGTAACTTTTCTTTTCCCCCCTTCCACTCTCCCCTGGTCTTCTGTTAAGTTTCTCAGGATCCACATATGAGTGAAAACATATGGTATCTGTCTTTCTCGTAATAAAATTAGTGGGGTTTTTTCTAAGATTTTCTTAGCAACATATACACACATTACTGCCTCCTCATCACCATACTTTGTGTTCTCATGAGTGCTATTAAAACTCATAGTTGCGGGGCGGGGGGCACCTGAGTGATTTGGTTAAGTGACCAACTCTTGATTTCGGCTCAGATCATAATCTGAATGATATTACATGTGACCGTAATATAAAATAAGTTAAGTTTAATGAGATTCAATTTGTTAATTTTAAGGAGTATTATAAAAGGATTAGTGCTTTCTATTTTTGAAATTTAATATTGTTATTATATTGGTCCGAACAATTCTAGTTTACTATCTATTAATCTTTTCCTAGAATAGTAAAGCCAGAGCCAGATTATGTTATAAATTGGTAACATTAATGAGGCCAAGGAGAAATAGAATCCTTTTCCTTCTTTCTCCTTTTCATTCTTAGATAACTTTTTTCTTTTAATTTCACATTTTTTTTCTTATCATAGTATATAATACCATGAATACGTTCTTATTCATGAGAAATTTTATTCAATTACCTCATTTAAGAAATGCTTCTATGAATCAAATTTAATGATTTATCAGCATGTAGAATTTACTTCTAGTTTAGAAAAAATCTTAAGTACAGAAAAACTCATTAGTCAGAATGTCATTAACTCAAAATGTGTAAATATTCAACTTGGACTAATTGGAATTAACCTTTGTATGATCTGTAAAGAGGTAATTAAGACATATTTTATTTTTATATGGAACAAGCATTGAAGCAAGGGAAATGTTTAGCCTGATACAAAAAGAAGAATTTTTCCTTAGTTTTTTTCATATACTGTATCTTATCTTTCAAAATATATCTTTTAAAATATACAAAATGTAGGGGCGCCTGGGTGGCTCAGTCAGTTAAGCGTCCGACTCTTGATTTCGACTTAGGTCATGATATCATGGTTCATAGGATTGAGCCCCACATTGGGCTCTGCGCTGACATCATGGAGCCTGCTTGGGATTCTTCCTCTCTCTCTCTCTCTCTCTCTCTCTCTGCCCCTCCCCTGCTTGTGCTCTCTCTCTCTCTCTCAAAATAAATAAATAAACATTAAAAAAATTAAATGTATAAAATGTATTAAAAAAACAGCACATAAGTATACAGAACCTTTTGCTAAAGCAGTGTTTAACTTTCATCATTCATTCATCCTATATGAAATATTTATTGAGCACCAACTATATTCCAGGCACTGTGTAGGAGGTAATAATAATAGAAATACCAATAGAATATACTTATTGAAGGGTGCCTGGGTGGCTCAGTCGGTTGTGTGTCTAACTTTTGATTTCTGCTCAGGTCATGATCTTGTGTTTGTGAGATGGAGCCCTTTGTCAGGCTCTGTGCTGACATTGCAGAAACTGCTTGGGATTCTCTTTCTCCCTCTCTCTCTTTGCCCCTCCCCTACTTGTGTTGTTTCTCTCTCTCAAAATAAGTAAACATTAAAAAAAAAAAAGAAAAGAAAAGAAAATTCTTATTGAGTAGCTGCTGTTTGCCGGGCCATTTGCTGAGTTCTTAATATGCATTATTACATGAAGTCCTTCCCACAACCCTATTAGATAGGTACTATTATTACCTACATATTTGTGATAAGAGGACTAAAGCATATGTGGTTAAATAACTTGTTCAAATTCACAGCTAGTTCTAGATCTAAAATATGCATCAGATAGTTTGACCCCAGAGGGAAAAATTATCACCCATATACTAACAACAGTGAAACAAAAAATTATATCCCTACCCTCAATACATGTACATCTTACTTACTAGAGATGACATTAAATAAATAACAAGGAAACATACAATTAAAATTAGTAATATATTTTTATGAAGAAAAATGATATAAAGAATTATGGGAGTGGGGCACCTGTGTGGCTCAGTTGGTTAAGTGTCTGACTTCCACTTGGGTCAGGGTCTCATGATTGGTGAGTTCAAGCCCCACATAGGGCTCTATGCTGACAGCGTGAAGTCTGCTTGGCATTTTCTCTCTCTTCTTCTTCTCTCTCTGCCCCTACCCCACTCATATGCTGTTTCTCTCTCTCAAAATAAATAGATTAAAAAAAAATTATGGGAAGGCCTAATTTAGGTAGAGAGGTGAGAGAGGTTGTCTCTGAGACAATGGCATTTGAGCTGAGACTTTGACTTGGGTGAGTGGGAGTTAAGTAGGACACAAATGGAAAGAAAGGAGGGATGGCACTTTCCATCTGGAGAGATGACTATGGAGAAAGGTCTTCAGGTGGAAGGAACATGGTACATTGAGGAACTGAAAGAAAGTCTGGCATGAAATAGGGTAAGGCAGGACTTTGTAAGATTTTAAGTTTTATTTGATATTCATTGGAAGAGAATTCAAGGATTTTCAATCTTTAAATCATTTTCAGGGCATAATTTGAAAAACAGATTAGAAGGGGAAAGAGGGCTTTGCAGGGAGACCAATCAGGATGCTACTGAGGGAAATCTGGTACAAGAGAGTTTTGACTTTGACTAGGTTAGTAGTAGTAGAAATAAAGATAAGGGAATGAAACCGAGTACTAGTTCAAACAGAGGTGGCAACTGATACGGGTGTGTGAGGATGGTGGTGGCGATGAGGAAGAGGAACATGGGTGGGAAAATGGGAGGAAGTAAAGAAGACCAAGAAGAAAAAAGCAGAGAGAAGAAAAAACTAGAGTGCGGTGTAAAAAAGCCTGGGAGAGAGAGTGTTTAAGGACAATTTTCAATGGTGTCAAAAATCACTTAGAAATAAATAATTGTCCATTATATTTGCCAAGGTGGAAGTCATTAATGGCTTTTGCAAGAGGAGTTTAGTGGAGTAAGGAGAGCTAATGCCAGATTAGAGAGACAGTTAGGCAGTCAGTGAACACAGCCTGAGTGGGCCATTGTTTTGAGAAGGTTGACTGTCCGGGCAGTAGCTAGAAAGGGATATAAAGCCAATGACTTAACGGACTTAAAAAGTAGATGGAAGGACACAAATTATTTGCTACTTCTCCAGTTGAGAATTGGTTTCTAATTTTCCTTCCCTTGATTTTGGGCTGACGTTAATGATCCTCTGACCAATGGAACATGGCAAAAGTGATGTTCTGGGGCTTCTGAGGATAAGTTACTAAAGACTTTGCACCTTCTAGTGGGTTTCTTGGGATACTTGCTCTTGGAGTCATGCACCATCATATGAAAAGTCTGAGAACTGGGAAGGCCATGCTTTAAAGAAGCCTAAGCTAGTCACACGGAGAGAGTACATGAAGAGAGAGTTACTTGGATGGCCCCATCTGTTCCAGCCACGCATTGCAGGCGACAGGCCATGAGTGAAGAAGCCATCTTGAACATTGCCGCCCCAGAAGATGGAATGGAGAGAAGAATCAAGAAGCCCCTCCAACATCCTTAAATGGGGCTCCAGGCAGATGGCCTCAGTTAAGCTGTCTCAAACCATTTCAACCCAGCTGAGACCTCAGTTACTATGGAGCAGAGGCAGCCATTACCACTGTGCTCTGTCCAAATTCCTGATCCACAATATAATGAGCATAATAAAATATCTACTGTTTTATGTCACTAAGTGTTGGGGAGGCTTTTTTTCCCCTTTTTCTACCATAATAGATAACTGGAATAACCTAACACATAGTCATTTCTTCAGTAAATATTCATTTAATTTAATAGTACAATTCACAGAAATTCAATGTATTAAAAAGGTTACAGAAGGACATGTTTAATTAAAATTGTGTGCAAATTAAAAATTTCTTAATACAATATACAATTTGGCATTTCAGTCATTTAATTGAGCATTCACCCTACTAGTCAACACTCGGGAAAACTTTTATATTCATAAATGATTTATACTCAAATTATCTAAACTTCATGCATATTTCAAGGAGTTTTTTTTATTCCCAAATTTTGAGAAAGGTTCTGCATTGACTTGATACACACTTACTCCCAGGCATTATTCTAAGTGCTTTCTGTGTATCCAACCACTTAGCCTAAGAACCATGATTTTTTATGATGTTTATCTGTATTTTACAGAAGAGTGATCTGAAGCACAAAGAAGTTCAGTAATATTGTCAAGGTTGTACAGCTAATTCCTGACCAAACACAGATTGGGGTCCAGGCAGTCACAGGTTCCAGAGCTTGTATTTTAAACTACTTAGCTATATGACAAAGGCTGTCTGATGACCTTAAGGTGGTTATAGTCCTGCTCTCTTCCCCTTCCTCCACCCAACACATTTTGTTTGGGTCCTTTCCTCTGGACATCTGGTTGAGAAAGAATACCTTGAATGGAATGCATGACTGTCAAGATGGGAGAAAGTGAAGGAAAATTCTAGAATTAGGAGCCCTTCCCAGACCTGTTATGATAATGAGCTCCTAAGGGGAAGGACATTGTTGCTCAGACGGATGAACCACCGAGGAAACTTCCCCTTTTATATCTTAGACTAGTCCAACCCCACCTCATCCTGTTCCCTGGAAGATTGATGTTCTTAGCCTGAGTCAGTTCGAATATAAGATATCACATCTGCTCCAATATAAAATCTCTGAGACCAATTTCACTTAGTTTCCTATACATTTTAGCTATGCTATATGAAGTCTAAATGTTAAATCACACAGCCAAATAGAAATTAATTGTTAAGTTTTGCAGCGTTGCATATACTCAATATTCACAGTCAAATTAATAATTGCAACCCCTTTTCTTTCAAAGTAGGCATAATCACTGACATACAGGTGCTATCATGTTCTTTAGGAAGGTCTTAGCAGCTTTTGACCTTCCTCAGCAACAATATCCGACATCAACCTTCAAGGAAATGACACTGGAGTGTTACCAAAGCTTTGTTATGTGTTACCCAGAAATATGACTCTCAGTGGTGAATTCTTGTGACTTTCTTTAAATGGATTATTCCCATCAGGAGAAGCAGTGTGTGTTAGAGGTGACTACTGATTGAGTTGGCAGGTGATAATTCTTTAGCAGGAAAAGCAACTTGCAATTTTTAATTTTAGGTTGACTTTATCCCACTGAAAGTGATAGTATATGAAATTAAAATATCTTTTTAAAAATAAAATTGTATGCAGGATATAATGTCTGTTCTTTCGTACATTTATTTATTTTTGCAGGTGAGGGCACTCCTTCACCAAATATTTCAGATTAAACATGTAATTTCTTGAATAATAATGTTTGTGATCAACAGCCCTTCATCATCAAGTATACCTGTCTTGTAACTCTCTGTGGGACAGAAAGTATTGCTATAAAAGTATATGGTGGCAAATGTGAGTTTATCATATGGAGAGGGAGCAGGGTGATGGAGAGGAAGATGAGGCCACCCAATACGGACATGTAGGCAAGTGTGCAACAGAGCAGGGAACTGAGCAAGTTGTAAGAGGAAAAGCCAGGTTCTATCAGAGAGCTAGGATGAGGGCAGTTAGGTAAGGAAATCATATCTGGAAACTTCTTTAAGTATTAGAGAAATTTCTATTGGTGGTTATTTAAAGTTTTCTCCCACTCTCTTTTCATACTAAGCAAAGATTAAACTTTTCACTTCTTTTTTTTTTTTGATTTTTTTTTTTTTTAACATTTATTTATTTTTGAGACAGAGAGAGACAGAGCATGAACGGGGGAGGGTCAGAGAGAGGGAGACACAGAATCTGAAACAGGCTCCAGGCTCTGAGCTGTCAGCACAGAGCCCGACGCGGGGCTCGAACCCACGGACCGTGAGATCATGACCTGAGCTGAAGTCGGCCGCTTAACCGACTAAGCCACCCAGGCTCCCCTAAACTTTTCACTTCTTAAAAGAAGCCTGCAGTTTCTAGACAGTAAGTTTCATAGCATTAAAAATTTACAGTCTTCTGTAAATTAGTCTCTGGTATTATCTGCTTTCAGATGCTTTTGCTGCAGTGATTGTTTCAGAAACCATTAAAAAAATTTTTTTTAGGAGAAAACGGCCTGTACGTGTTTGCCATTACTTTTTTGACTATGGGATATCCCATATCATTGAAACAGAAGACATGGGACAGCACACACTTAGTTCGCAGGCTTCTGCCTGATGGCAGAATCCTGGTTAGCCTTGTGGGCTGTGTTTCCTGGAAAGAGCTCCATTTCAGCCCTGGGGTAAATCTTGATTAGTTTAAACCAAATATGGTGATTAATTCCATCTAGTTATTGATTTAGGCGTGTGGATGTCACGCACTTCTGGTCAAGGAGAGATGAAGGAAAGTCATCGGGGCTGTGTCAGTTCTTAATTTATTACCTCTGAGCTCTGAACACACCTTTCCACATATGCTCTCTGATGTATCTAACAACGGAATTTCTTTAACCATTTCCCTTTAAAGTAAGTACGTATGATGTTAAGATTTTCAGTAGAGGGCGCTAGAGAGACACTGCAAGAGGGAGAGGCTTCCGGCAATTTGCAGCCTGAGCTGTGGGTGTGGGGACACCAGGTGGAACTTGCCTCGGGCCGGGCCCGGAAAGCGATCTCTTTGTAACCAAGTAGCCTCAGCCTAGAGATAACCTGGACCGCCTGCATGCAGCTGAGACCCAAAAGGGTGAGGGCATGGGAGGGGGAGATCTGCAGGGAGAGAGAGCTCCTTCTCCAAGCCACTCCCTGCCAACCTTCCCGGTCGGAAGCCCCACCCCCCACCCCCCACCCACCCGCCACCCACCCGCCACACAGCCCCCACACCCCCCACACCCCCAACTGCCGCCTCGTATCCCAAAGTGAGCCTAGACTCCCACTGGACGCCCACGCCAAGGTAGCTGACCCTCTGCTCCCCCACCTCCCCTGGGTAGGGGGCTGCCTATGGTTTGCCCAGCAACTACAGACTCCCCACAGTTCTGGCTAAATAAGCCAACCCCCTTGCTATCAGGTGGCTGAACCACATCTTCTCCAAGGCCTGAAATGCTTCCAAGTTTGTCTTTCCTTATATGCTCTCCATTAGCCCTAGCATAGCAGACAGAGTTTCCTTATATCTTATAGCTAATAATTCTTTTCATTGTGGCTAATAATTCTTTGATTGACGCTCCCTTGTTTAAACTACTGTGGGATTTCTATTTCCTGATCAGATCCGGACTGCTAGAGGGGGGATTCCGGGATAGAAAAATCATAAAAATCAATGAATGAGTTTACACTGCATTTTTCTGTCCCAGAATGTTGATACATGTAACCTCTGGAACTTCAGTGGTCATTTTTGGCCAATGGAAAGTGACAAATGGCAAGATCCTGAATTTTTGATGAAATCAGCTGTGCTATTGAGCTAACGCACCCTCGTATGGTCTGACTTGCTGACTTATATAAAGTGAGGTTAAAGAAAAAAATGCCCTCACATTTAAGCTACTTTTGGTTGAGATTTCAATTACTTGCAGCACAAAGACGTATAAAGTTTAAAGTCATCATTATTCTAAAGATTTGTGTTGTGTGTGTATTTTAAAGCAGTCACACTGTCTCTTAGTAATCCTAGGTGGTTGACACCGGCTGCTTGGGTCATGAGGCTGGGTCACCCGTCTCGCGGAACAAACTCGCTGTTATAATCCATAGCATCCGCGATTTCCTTTTCATTGCTACACATAGTCAGGTCCCTTATAACATTAAATTATATCAGCATTTAGAAAAATTTAGTTTTCCTTTCTGATTACATTAAATTTCCATCAGTTTTTATGGCAAAAAAAGGCCATTGGCATGGAGGCCCTGTGTGTTATTTTATTGGAGGCTGAAACATCTCCTAAATGTCAGAAACCCAGAATGGTCTTTTCCTGGAGAAGAGACTCTTCAGCAGATTTCCAATTTCTCCATAGACATGCAACTGGGTGCAATGCTTTGACATAAGCCTATATTTGGAAATGATAATAATCATGTAGAAGAAGAAAAAAATAGAGCCCTGAAGTCTTCCTTTTCACACTGCCTGGGTCTCACAGCGAGTAATACAAATTTCATCCTTGATTAGAAGGGGCCCCTGGGTGGCTCAGTCGGCTAAGTGTCCAACTTTGGCTCAGGTCATGAGTTCCTGAGTTCCTGTCCCTGCATCAGGCTCTCTGCTGTCAGTGCAGAGCCTGCTTCTAATCCTCTGTCCCCTCTCTGTCTGCTCCTCTGCCATTCATTCTCTTTTTAAAAAATAAACATTTAAAAAGGAAATCTTTTCAGTGTGGGGTGGGCTTCAGGGAAGAAATTGACCACATGGCTCTCTGTAAGTGTGCTTTGCTTATCACCCAGTCCTTGTATTACCACTTTACTCTTTTTTTTTTTTTTTTTTTCAACGTGTGGCTACTGGAGTTTCCTTTGCCTACTGTGACTTCTCAGAGGTTTCTGCCAGAAATATGTCCAGCACTCCAGGTATCACGAGTTCCCCCCACCCCCAGTTGGAGCCAGTGATTATAATTCTTTCTGTGGAAGTAAAAGGGTCTTAAAATAATTCACACATCCCGCCCTACCTGTCTGCTTCCTCACCTGCCCTCCTATGCATACAACAATGCATCGGATTGCTTCTCTGCTGTCTTTTCATGTCAAGATATTCTCCAGGAGCTGGTTCTTTTTTTTCTCTTCCTTTTCTTTTTTGCCTTTTTTTTTTTAATTTATTTATTTATTTTGAGAGAGAGAGAGAGAGAGAGAGAGAGAGAGCGCACATGAGCAGGGGAGGGGCAGAGACACAGAAGGAGAGAGAGAACCCCAAGCAGGCTCTGTGTGTCAGTGCCGAGTCCAGCATGGGGCTCGAACTCACGAGCTGGGAGATAGTGACCTGAGCTGAAATCCAGAGTCAGATGTTTAACCAAATGAGCCACCCAAGTGCTCCTCTCTTCCTTTTCTTCACCAAGTGGTGCACCGGCATTTCTTTACAGTGCTGCTTCTATTCTAGGCTTTGGGAGACCCAGCACTTGTGAATCCTTCCCAGACAGACCTGGTGGCCCTCACGAACATACTTCCAACTTGCACACCTCTCCTAGTGAGTAATAACATACATGCTTTCTCATGGAGTTACCTAGGCACTCTGGCTACTATTAAAGTTCATCACTGCCTTAAACACAAGAAAGGAAGGCTCAGACTGAAATTAACCGCTGGTGTTAATTCCAAAAGAAATAGGATTCAGGACTGAGATAAGGTTTGGGGGCAGAAGAAGAGTAGGAGGAAACAATTGGACTTCCTCTTACTACTCACCTTCAATGCCATTCCTTTGCAATCCTCAAGGATATCTGTTAGTCTGAGAAAATGAAGGTGGGTTGTGAGTGGGGGAGCCCCTCAGCATAAGGTTGTGAACCCCAGAAAGTAGAACCCTCAACAAGCCACCCCCACGTGAATGGTGTCCTTGACATTTCCATTCTTGACCCTGCGATGCAATATTATCATAACTGATGACCTTCTGATCAGAAAATGTCTTGATATTCTATTTTATTTAAAAAAAAAATCAGAAAAATACATGTGAATGTCTGTTTTTGAAAAGTCATAGAAACTTCCAAAGCTGAAACACAAAACTCAAGAGGTGGATTTGAGAAGCTACTAATTTTACAATGGGGGCGAGGGACCTGAAAATTAAAAATGAAGAGTGTGGCTTCCTTTTGTGCATTTATTGAAAGCTGGTCTACCTTCCTGTAGAGTCCTAGATTCGGTTATCTTTGTTGCTCCCTTTTTCGAGGGAAATGAAGACACCTAAAATAACATTGACGATTGGTCTCTGGCCCTGTTCTACTTGACCTGTCTCACTTGTATCTGTAACTGAATGGTGATGAATTAAATGACAGCTCCTGTTGCCCGGCATCAGGACACATGACAGATCTTCGCTTCTCGCAGGTCAGCATGGCCAATCCCGAATCTCTTTTTAGCAGACAGACCTCTGGTCTTAAAATCAAGGTCAAGATAGAACAAGAACATAGAGGCTTCCTCACTTCCCACTTCCCTTTGTGCTAGGGACAGCATACCCGTATTCTAATTGTGCCGTAGGTTCTTAATAAAGTATTAATTAATTAATGCTTGACTTACTGTTGTCAAGTCTTAACATTTTTTGCATAGTGTTCCCATGCTATTTTTTTTATGTCTAGGAATGTAGCCTAAGGATTATGGATGTATATAAAATTTTAGCTATAGGGTATATATTTTAAAATTACAATTCAAGGGGTGCCTGGATGGGTCAGTCAGTTGAGCTTCTGACTCTTGGTTTCAGTTCAGGTCACGATTTCATGATTCGCTGAGTGGAGCCTGCTTGGGATTCCCTCTCTCCCTCTGTCTCTGCCCCTCCCATGCTCACACTCTCTCTCTCTCTCTCAAAAATAAACTTTAAAAAAGTATGTATATAAAACTATATATAGCATACATATATTTACCGGTCCTTAATCATTTTGCTTTTGAAAAATATTTGATCATTTAAAAAAATATCTTTAGTGTCCAGTCAAGTTCTAAATGAGAGTGCTATGCTATATATGTATCATCTTATGTCATTTGTGTCTACGTGTGCCAGATATATCCAGATCTATATCAGCTACATCGTTTATGACCTTTATCATCCTCATCCTCTGCCTATTCTTCCCCCCACTATTGCCTGCACCCCTCTTTTAACTTCCTCCCTCTGCTAGTCATTAAAATCTTAATGATGTTACTATCTTGGAGTTATGATTATGGCTGGTTTATATTTTCTTCTTTCTTCTTCCCTGTATTTTGTATTTTTTCTATATTTGTATGTAATTTGGCTTGTTCTATTATTCCTACACAATTTCCTGTAATGACTCATGATTAGAACTTCAAAAGCCTCAGAAATGTTCTTAGCTGTAAATATTATAATACAAAAGGTCAGTCTGTCTGGATTATTAGTGGTTTCATACAGTTTGACTGGTTCTCAGTTTACACAGGCTCTTAGAGCCAGAGAAAACGGTATCTAAACCAGTCCCTCATCTTAAGGGGAGTAAACTGAAACCCAGAGAGGCTGACAATCAAGGCAACGTAAGAAGTCACAAGGGCACCTGGGTAGCTCAGTCTGTTAAGTCTCAGACTCTTGATTTTGGCTCAGGTCATGATCTCGCGGTTTGTGAGGTCAAGCCCCACATCGGGCTCTGCTCTGACAGCATGGAGCCTGCTTCAGATTCTTTGTCTCCCTCTCTCTCTGCCCCTTCCCCATTCTTGCTCTCTCTCTCTCTCAAAAATAAACATGAAAAAAAGTTTAAAAAAAATAAGTAACAGAATTGGTGGTAAATCCAAGATTCTCACTGTACAATGGCTTTTATGATGACAAAATGAATTTGTTTGAAATTTGTTTGTTTTACTTTAGTGGCTGTTGGAAAACATCCATACCTAAAACACACATGCATAAGTATGATGACAGAGTTACCATCTCTAAATTAGAATATTTAAAATGAAAGAAAAAGTCATAATTCTGATATGTGTGACAAATTGAAACATGCTATACTCAAAATAGCTTCAGATTGTGAGTTTAATGTTATTTCATTTTGAAAGGGGAATTTATCAAAACTGTCTATTATGAAAAGAGAATCCGACAGAAGGTACTATGCTAACACCACTCAAGCTGTAACCTTTATCCTGTAAGAATGGAATGTCAATATTTCAAGAGATTCTTCTTAGCAATTGTTACATTTTAGATCAAAATTTATTATAAAAATCGGATACAAACTTAAAATAATTTTTATGGTTATTATAACCAAAGTGTGGGTAAAAATAATTGTTGCCCTGGCTGAAATACAGTAGTAGCTTTATCTTGCTTGAACTACATTTTTTGTCTTTGCAAAGAGAACTTCTCTGCATCATACCTACATCCTTCCACCCAACACACACAAATTGACAATCTAGACCAGACCGTGCTCCAGAAAATTGCACCACAGAAATTTGCGAAGGTCTCCAATTGGTTCCCTGGTTCCCTGATTCCCTGTTATTTGATCTGGTTCACTCTGGCATGTTGCTTGTGTTTATACAGTGTAATAAGACATATGCTGCCCACCAGAACCCATCATGATCTGTGGCACTTCCCAGCTGACTGCTATCCTATTTATATTAATTGAACGCAGTGTATTCTGCATACACTGGTGATTATCCTCATTTATTTCAGTTCCTAAAGACTCAGGATTTCTCTACATGCTTTTACAACATTGCTCTACTCATTTGGCTCCAATTAGCTTCAGCTAACAAAAATACATTACAACAAAACTCTGGTTAGCCATTGCTGTTTCTTGTGACATAATTTGTGAGCCTTTAGCCCTTGAAAGTAAAGACACTGGGAATTAAGTTATGGTATCTTTTATGGGGCTGAAAAATATTAATTGCAGGCATATGGGCTCACTTCCTTAAAGAAGATTCGTGATTTCTATTTAACTAATAAATGTTGACATAATTGAAGAGCTATAAGCTCCATATGTTGGACTTTCTGAAGAATTTCTGATCATCCCCTTGTTCAGTTAAGTAAGAAAATGCTTTGGCATTAACACTATGTCGTGCTTTATTTGCACTTAATATTTTAAAGTTATATTGGATGGCTAAATAACTCATCCAAAAAAGTTTTGTTAGAAATGTATTAAAAAAATAAAAATCTATCCCCAAATCATAAAAAAAAAGTGTCATTAGTTTAGTGAACTTATATATTTTTACATTAAAAAAAAAAAACATTTTTTTCTCAGTGAACTGATTTTTCCATTCTCATGTCTTATTTTGGCTCTAGAGTCTTGGATCAGACTCTAATAGCTAATGTTTTAAAGATAATAGTTTTTGCAAGGACAGTTTTGAATAACGGTGATTCCTTCAAAGGATCTTTTTCGATCTAGACACTTTTTAGATCTAGACACTTGAAGAAACTTAAGAATGGATCATAATGGATCCTACAACAAATTACATTGCCTTACATCTTATTAATAAAAAAGTTATAACCAAGAAGTTTAGCAATTTTCCTGTCTTTTGGACTGGTGTTTGCATATTACACAACCATCCTTCATGGTATCAAATCTGGATTTTGATGTTTTGAAATATAATCAATTATCATATATTAGTCTGAGGAAATTTCATTGTTAAATTATAACCCCAAGCAAAAAGTCTTTCTAGTTATCACTCCTTTGAAAGTTTTAGTTTTTAAATGGTGTTCTCATTTCATTTTATGTTTTTTCCCCCTTCCATCCCAAACTTGAAAAGACAAGGCCAATCATAGTCAAATACCGTAAAAGCTGTGCTCCCATGGTTTTTATGTAAAGTTAATAAAATAAATAAGAGGCAGCTGTGCATTTCAGGAAATCACTCCATTGAGGGGTTCTGGGAATATTACAACCACAAGTGTGAAGCCGGAGTCACCAGAAACCCTCAATGGAATTACAGCTCAATAAATCAAAATTTGCTCCCTTTTACCTTTACAGTATAACTCTGCATTCTATGTGGTGCCTATGTGTTACAGTATTCCTGCTGCTATCTTTTTAATTATCATCGAACTTCTACCTTCCTGTTCCACCAGGTTGGGATTTTTTGGGGGGAGCTTTTCGTGTGCTTGATTGCAGTGGGTCTCAAACATTTTGGGTCTAGGGACCGCAGCATGGTAATAAATCCCTCTCACCTGCCACGACCAAATAAGAAAGAATGAATGAAATAAAAACCATGAGGCATTTTGATAACATTTCATGGAGGTATATAATAAGTACATCCATGTCTGATTGTAATATCATACATGTTAGTAGTAGGTCTATGGGCCAGCAGGTAGACCACCTAAAAGCCCCTGTGGACTACAGGTCTCCTAGCTGACTGATAGGCTGTGAGTTACTGTTTTTGACAATCACTGCAAAATACAATTATCATTCTTCTCTTTAACCTGTGTATTCGTTGATGACAAACCTGGTAAACTATTTTTTCCCCAGGATTTCTTGTTCTCATAAGTCTTCCCCACCCTCATTTTCTTTTAAAGTATTAGCAAAATCTTAGTTTCCTTAATCAAAAAAACACTATGCAGATTCTTCTAGCTAAGCAGACAAAACACCAAAACACACCCCGGCCCCTCCAAAAGGAAGCACCAATCTAGAAGCTGGGTTCAAATCCTGATCTTTATCAGTTAGCTCTGTAACTATGGACAAGTCTTAAATGTCTCATTTCCCCCCCCCTCCCATTTTGGAAATAATATTAGTATCCATCTCCTAGGATCGCACTGAGGTCTGTTAGTAAGCTTTTGGTATGTAACAAACCACCCAAACATAGTGACTCAATACAATAAACAGTTATTATTTCTATAACCCTGTGGATTGGCTTCAGAGATCTTTCTGATCTGGAGAGACTGGCTAGCGAAGGGTTGTTTAGGATGGTTTTATTTACACGTCAGTGGTTGGCAGGCTAGTTGGTCTGGGGAGGCCTCACCTCAGGTTGGCCAGATGGGTGGATACCATCTGCCAGATGGGCAATGTGTGGCTCACCGTCCAACAGGCTAACTCGTGCTTCCTCACGTGGTGCTGTCAGGGCAGCAAAAAACAGCAGGTCTGTTTTCAAGGCTGCGCTCACATCATGTTTGCTAATGCTCTGGACCAAAGCAAATCACACGGTCAAGCCCAGATTGAAGGGGTAGAGATATAGGCTCCACCCCTTGATAGGAAGAGCGGAAATTCATATCACAGAGGAACACAGTTCAAGGATGGGCGGAATTTGTGGTCTTTTTGCAGTATGCCACATAAGGATGAGATGACACTAGTGCCCAGGTCAGGTGCTGAGAGTCAGCGATGGCATCTAGTGAGAGTCCTAATAAATCTTACCCGTGATCTCCATCATGTTCGTAATTAGCACCACCCTCACACTCAGTTCTTGCCATTAGAGCTGGTTTTGTTTAGTTATCTCTTTTCTATGTAAATGAGAAATTATATCAATTTAGATGGGGTTGAAATCTGATTAGCTTCTGAGTCTGTTGCAATGTTCTCCCAAGGCATTACTCTCTTTAAGGTGAGTGACATGGTCATTACAGGAAAACAAACAAACAAACAAACAAAAAAAAATCTCTCCAGTTTATTCTTGACACTGCTTGCTGCCAGAGTGACACATACAAAAAGTCTGGATTATCTCTGTTTTAACTTCTAACTTTCCAGCCCTATTTTCCACAATATTTTCAGCCTGCCTCTAAACCCAACCCACATGCCTTGAATTACTGCTGGAACTTGCTGGAACTTTTTGCAAATGTATTTCCTCCTGCCTGGAATGTTCTCCGGTCACAAATAGGGAACTGGAACTTTATAAAATGTTGTATTTTTAGAAGACCATCCCTTACGTCTTCTGCAGAGATAAGAACTCCTTCATCTGAGCTCCCATAGCATTCTGTACATGTCAGAAACCTAACCCGTGTTTCATTCCATCAGAGAATCCTTTTCAACACAGTACTTCTAATATTTAACTGTTCAAAATGGGAATTTGCAATCTAAGACTCAATTCTGAATATTGTGAACATTTCCTTTTATAACTTTTCTTAAGCTCTCTATGCTCACTGTTACACAAGAACATGAACCAAAAAATTGGTGCGAAGGGAGGGAATCACTCGTTAGCGGTGACAAGAGTTGAAATAAGCACATGATCAGAATAGCTTAGTGGGATTAAGGGACCTGTGGGGTCAATTCAAGCAAGACTTAGATGTTGGAAAAACAAACTTCGCCTTTCCAAGTAAACAGACAACTGCCATGGGAATATATATGCTCCCCTGGGTGAGGCCAGGATCTGCCACAGAAGGGCCGTGGAAGATGGAAGTTAGCTTCTGTGGTGCTGAAAGGAAACCAGACTAGTTCATCTGTTGATCATTAGCTCCTTCCAGGTAGTGACAATTTTTTGATGTTTTACCTTGTGGCTGTGAGCACGTTGTACAGTGTAGGATACCTAAAAAAAACAAAACAAAAACAAACAAACAAAAAAAACCACTGTGAATAACTATATCTGTAGGATGAATGAAAAAGATTCAAAGTGTGGGTATCCAGTTTTAGGTCACATAATGAATATGCACTTTTTTTTGCCCACGAACGCTAAGGGTGAGAACAACCTCTGGTCTGGAGAAGAGCTTTTATCCATCAGATGAAACAAGTGTACTTATCTTGGTCAATATTCCCTACCTTTCCTGAGGTCTGTTGATTCCCTTGGAGGAGAGGATCTGGAATGACATCCTCTTCCTAAGTTTGTACCACCCTGGGGGTAGTTCATGGAAGATGAAGTTAGACTTGGGAGGGACAGTCCAGACTCGACAAATGACCCATCTCTGTTGGATGTGCCTGCTGTAGGATTTATTGCAGGTTAGGCCTTTTAACTGGAATATCATTCATACATATGATCTGACTTCTACCCGGAGATAATCTTGGTATTATTCTTTCTTTAGACAGAGGTCTCCATTGTGGGTGATTCTGACCCTTCATGGGCATTTGCCAATGTTTGGAGGTATTTCTTATTGTCACACTGGACAGGGGATGTAATTAGCATCCCTAGGTAGAGGCCATGATGCTGCTAACCATCTATGGTGCACAGGCAGCCCCTCACAACACAGAATCATTTGGCCCCAAATGTCAATAATGCAATGTCAAGAAGAAACCCTGCTTTAGAGTGTATCTAGTTTTGGCTAGGCTCAGAATTTGGGGTTTCCATTCCTTTATAGGGTTTTGCTTAAATAGTGAAATATAATTCTTCCCCCACATCCCCCATTTTTATTGACATATACTTGATATACAGAACTGTATATGTTTAAGGTATACAGCATAATGATTTCACTTACATATGTTATGAAATGGTTACCACAATAAGTTCAGTTAATATCCATTGTTTCATTATAGTTACAAAACAGAAGAGGTTTTTCTCTTGTGATGAGAACTCTTAGGATGTACTCTTCCTAACAACTTTTAAATATATCATAAAGTAGTGGTAATTCTAGTCATCACGTACATTACATCTAGTACTTTGTCTTACAACTGGAAGTTTGGGGGTGTCTGGGTGGCTCAGTTAAGTGTCTGACTTCAGCTCAGGTCATGATCTTGCGGTTTGTGAGTTTGAGCCCCACGTTGGGTTCTGTGCTGACAGCTCAGAGCCTGGAGCCTGCTTCGGATTCTGTGTCACCCTCTCTCTGCCCCTTCCCAACTCACGCTCTGTCTCTCTGTCTCTCAAAAATAAATACACATTAAAAAAAAATAAAACTGGAAGTTTGTACCTTTTGACCGTTTTCATCCAGTTCTCCATCTGAAATATAATTCTGTAACATGTTTTGCAATGACAATATTTTTTATTAAATATAGCACTGATCATTTTCTTTTCTTGAAAGTAAAATCTTTAAAGACTTAAAATTAAATGGTTTTGGAGATATTTTAAATGAAGCAGAAACTGACCAATTGAACTTACAAGACTTTGAGATAAACTTAACTGACTTCCCTCAACTGGAATCTTGGATAGTAATTGGGTTGCAGCTCTAAGCAGTATTCACAACCTGGACCTTCAGAGGCTGATGTAGGAGATGAATTCATATCGGTTTGGATTTCATTATGCTTAATAACTATGATAAATGCCAGTCATGGTTTCTTGAAAATTCAGTCCTGGGAAAATTTCCATAAAGATGTGACTCAGGTAAAACAAATGTGTTTCAAGTATCTAATCTACAGTGAACAATTTGTCCTGTCCCTGAGGAATGAAACGATAATTCCAAACACATGTTTGGGAAACTGGACAGTAAAGGCAATATGAGAATTGTCCTAGTAGCTTGTTTAAGAAAACTGTATTCACTTGAAATCTTACCAGCAAGGGTCTACTCAAATGGTAAAATGGTGAGGAGAGGCATCGGATACTTCTCAAGGGTGCCTTCCCTTCCTCCCACCCCAGATTACCCCCTGCCAAAAGTAGGATCCAGCAGTGCTCTCTGACCACCTCACAGAGCCCCAAAGGGACAGCTTGAGCCTCCTGATTGACAAAAGAAGCTGGGGCCTGGAGTTAACTGTCTCCTCCTCCCACCTCTCATCTAGGGGTGGGGGATCTCCTTTCCCCTGAAGAAACACTTCTTTCCCCTGAAGTGTTTATGAGGAAATCCTAGTAGCTTTGACATTGAAACTATGCAACTGTTTGCCTATTTGTTGAAAACTAGTAGAAGGAAAACAGCACAGCCTGACACAGTAATTATAGGAGGATTGAAAAAAAAAAAAATAAAATCTGTACCAATGCCAGGGGACATAAAAGCAATTTCCCTTTCAAATATCTTGATGGTTTAGATACAAAAGATTCCTCTTATATTTAGACTTAGAGGAACATCAGTTGAAGACTTCAGTTTCTTTCCTCTGGTTGCATAAGGCTTCTCTGACCAGGTGCAGGAGAGGGAGTGGGTAATGGCTAAATACAGACTTAGAGACCGAGGGCAAATGCCCCAGTTGTCCTTGAGCTTCTGTACCTACTTGGTGCACAGGGTGATGGAGCCATTTCTGGCACCCTAATACGGTTGAATCTGGACTCACAGGAAAAAAGAAAAGAAAGATTTTTTTTTTTCCTCTCCTTTAATGAAATAGCTAGAAGCTCCTTCAGAGCCTTGTGTTTTGAATCACCACAGGGGATGGATGGTCCTGGTGTAAATGGATTAACTCCCTCAGTCCTTACAATAAGATTAGAACCAAGGGCAGGAACTCCTGCATGGAGGTGTGAATTCCAGCCTGGAGGAGACATGATTAAGGCTTGTGCCACTAAAAGTTTGTCTGTAGGGATTAGGCAGTCCTGACAGGATCCCCCACTCATATTAGTTGGGCTGGGTGGGCCTCAGGTCCTCCCTTTCTGGCTTCCTTGCCCTAGGGTTCCACGCTTTCCTTCTTTCGCGCTGGCTTGGCCCTCTCTCTTCTACTATGGCTTTGTTGGACCAAAGGGTGAGGAAAGGAATTTCCTCTTTTCTTTTACCAGAGGGTGTTGGCTGGAGGTGAAATCTGGAGTTTGGCCTAGAACTCACTACTCAACTACAAAGTCAGGTAGCCCGGGGTGGGGGTGGGTGGGGGTGGGTGGGGGTGGGGGCAGAGCTAAGACCGTCTTTGAAATGTCCCACCTCCACTGTATCCCCTTCTCAGTTTTCAAGGGGACAGTGGCTATATAGAAGAGATGGAGCAGGACTCTGCCTGAGAGTCTAAGGGCCAGGTCCTCTGGACTCCCTCAGGCCATGTTTGTCCTTGGGGAATTAGCTGGGTGAGCTCTGCCTCTCCCCAACCTCTAATCCACCTTCTTATAGAAGCCTTATTACACTTTTATCTACCTTTTAGTGAAACAATAGAAATGGTAGTGGCAATAGGTAGTGGCAGCTTCACTTCCTTAGGCCGGGGGTAGGGGCTAGGAACTAATTTCTTTTTCCAAAGGGGGAAAAAAAATTACCTTCAAAGTTTTGGATTTTTCCTTTTTTTTAAAGAAGGGAGAAAATTTTCAGTGACTGCTAGATTGTTTTACTTTTTTTTTTTTAAGTTTATTTATTTTTGAGAGAGAGAGAAAGAGCAAGTGCATGAGGGAGGGACAGAGAGAGAAGGAGAGAGAATCCCAAGTAGGCTTTGCACCAGCAATGCAGAGCCGGATGTGGGGCTTGAACTCATGAACTGTGAGATCATGACCTGAGCCAAAATCAAGTTGAGCTACCCAGGGACCCCTTGTTTTACTTTCTGAAAATTTCTCTTTTTTCCCTCCTGTAAATACGTTTCACTTATTGGGAATTTTCTTCACTCGTTTGAGGTAATGCACTATTCTAACAGGTACAACTGTTACTTATTTTGAGAGAGAGAGAGAGAGAGAGAGTGTAAGCACACAAGAGCACTGGGGAGGGGTAACATTATATTGGTGGTTTGAGCCAGGGTAAGTAGGCAAGGAAAAGAAATAAAATTCAGCCAGATTGGAAAGAAGTAAAGCTATCTCTGTTTGCAAATGTTACCCTAATCTTTTATATCGAAAGTCCTAAGGAATCTACTAAAAATAAAACTATTAAGACTAATAAATGAGTCTCCAGCAAAGTTACAGAATGCCAAATCAATACACAAAAATTAATTGTATTTATATACATTCGTAATGGACAATCTGAAAATGAAATTAAGAAAATGATTCTGTTTACAATACCATCTGAAAGAATAAATGTGTATAAATAAATTTAACAAAAGAAATTCAAGACTTACACAGGAGAACTAAAAAACATCATTGAAAGGAAGAAAAGAAGTCCTAAAGAATGCAAAGATACCACATGCTAATGTACTGGAAGATTTAATATTCTAAGACGGTAATCCTCCCCAGATTCCAGCTGACTTCTCTGCAGACCTGACAAGTTAATCTTAAAATTCCTGTGTTAATACAAAGTATCCAGAATAACCCAAACAATCTTGAAAAAGTATGACAAAGTTTGAGGACACCCATTTCTGATTTCAAAACCTACTACAAAGGTATGTACTCAGGACAGTGTCGTTCTGGCATAAGTACAGAAATAAACCCTCACGTTTTGGTCGATTGATTTTTGACAAAGGTGCCAAGACGATTCAATAGGGAAAGAGTAATCTTTCAACAAATGAAGCTGGGGACAACTAACTGGATATTTACATGCAAAAGAAGGACATTAAACTCCTGTCTCACATAATATACAAAAATTAACTCTAAATGGATCATAGACCTAAATGAAAGAGTTAAAACTTTTAAAACTCTTAGGAGGAAATATGGGAGTAAATCTTTGTGGCCTTGGGTTAGGCAATATTTTCTTAGGCATGACACCAAAAGCATAAATGACAAAAGAAAAACATAGATACATTGAACCTCATCAAAATTTAAAAAAAAAAAAAAAAAAATGTGTTGCCAACAATACCAAGAAAATTAAAGGACAACCCACAGAATAGGAGAAAATAGTTTCAAATCATGTATCTAGTAAGGACCATGTATCCAAAATATATGCAGAATTGTTACAACTTAGCATTAAAAAAGATAGAAAATCCGGGGCGCCTGGGTGGCTCCGTTAAGCATCCGGCTTCAGCTCAGGTCACGATCTCGCGGTCTGTGAGTTCGAGCCCCGCGTCGGGCTCTGGGCTGATGGCTCAGAGCCTCGAGCCTGCTTCCGATTCTGTGTCTCCCTCTCTCTCTGCCCCTCCCCCGTTCATGCTCTCTCTCTGTCTCAAAAATAAATAAACGTTAATAAAAAAAAAAAAAAGAAAATCCAATTAAAAATCAGACAAAGAACTGGAATAGACATTTTTTCCAAAGAAAATACATAAATGGCTAATAAGCACAAACATGCTTAACGTTATTAATCACTAGAGAGATGAAAATCAAAATTACAGTGAGATACCATTTCACACATACTAGGATAGGTAGAATCAAAAAAAAAAAAAAAAAAAGTCAGACATAGCAAAAGTTGGTGAAGACTTGGAGAAATTGGACCCCTCATACACTGGTAGTGGGAATGTAAAATGGTGCAATCACTTTGTAAAACAGTCTGGCAGTTTCTCGAAAGGTTAAAATAGACTTACCATATGACTCAGCTGTTTCACTCTTAGGTACATATCCAAGAGAAATGAAAACTTACGTCCAGACAAGAATTTGTATACAGATGTTCATAGCAACATTATTGATAATAGCCAAAAGGTAGAAATAGCCCAAATGTCCATTAACTGATGAATAGATAAATAAAATGTGGTCTATCAATACGCAGAATATTATTTTGCAATATAAAATAGTAAAGTACTGAAGTATGATACAACATGGGTGGATCTTGAAAACATTATGCTCAATGAAAGAAGTCAGTAACAGATAAACCCGTATGGTAGAATTCCATTTTATGAAATAGCCAGCATAGTCAAATCTACAGAGACTGAAAACAGATTGATGTTTGCCTACGGCAAACAGCAGGGGTGGAGAGTATCTGTTGATGGGTGCAGTTTTTTGTTTTTGTTTTTTGTGGGGTTTTGGTTTTTTGTTTTTTGGTGTGATGAAATTTTTCTAAAATTAGATCATGATGGTTACACAATTCCTTGAATATACATAAAGAACAACTCTGTGGGGAACACGAACACACATACACATATGTGTGCATGCACACAAATGCAATGTGTCAACCACACCAAATGTATTTGCAGAGTGAATTTGCCATGGAAGTTGCTGATTCATGACTCCTGTTGGGGATGAAAAAAAGAAAAAAAGCAGATGTTCTTGCCATTGAATCACCATCAGATTAGTAGGAGAGATGAGATGATAGGCATAAATAATTACAACAAAAGAGAATTCAGAAAGTAGGAAGTTCTGGCTGTGTGATCAAGGGCAAGGTGTTATGAAGGTAGTGGCCTTAAAGAAATAATTCTGTTTCAAAAAGAGTGTAGGACATTTATATCTACATAAAACACCAAAAAAATCTAATTGAGCTGTGTTGATATGATTTTAGAGATATAATGTAAAAGGCAATTTTTTTTGTCACATGCTCAATGATGGAGTGATTACATCAATAATTACCGAAAGCCAAGGCCAAATGCAAATATCACCACAATAGAATGAACTTATGAAATATAAGACTAGATCTAAAATTTTATCTAAAAATTATTTTATATCATGATTATTAGAATTTTGTGGAGTCAAATATTAAACATTTGACATTGTGGGGGGTCCCTGGCTGACTTAGTGGGTAGAGCATGAGAGTTTTGATCTCAGAGTTGTTAAGTTGAAGCCCCACATTGGGTGTAGAGATTACTTAAAGAATAGAATCTTAAAAAAAAAAAAAAAAGTTTGACACTGTGGATCTGGAATGGTAATTTCTCTAACTCCTCAGCTACTGGATGCCCATTTAGTCACTCTGGCCACATGTTTGAGGTACTTAATGCATAGTTGCTTTCAACTGACAACATAGTAATATCATTAGTAATTTTGTATTCAGCAGAATATAACTCAGGAAAATGTTTTTAGTTACATTTTTTAAAATGAACTTGGGACAAATCTTAAAATAGCCTTTTCCTTCAATAAGTGTATAACAATCATTGGAATTAGTTTTGGGTTAATTTTTAACCTCATAGACAAATCTTAAAGCATTCTTATAAAATTATGATTTTGAGTTTTGATTAGTGAGAACAAAATGTAATTTGGGAAACCTATTTTTCTTTTTTTAATGTTTATTTATTTATTTTTGAGAGAGAGAGAAAGCCAGCAGGGGTGGGGCAGAAAGAGACAGAGAGAGAGAATCCCAAGCAGGCTCCATGATGCAGGGCTCCATCTCATGAACCCATGAGATCATGACCTGAGCCAAAATCAAAAGTCAGACACTCAACTGACTGAGCCACCTATGTGCCCTGGGAAAACTATTTTTCTTTAACCCTTTCTCCTTTTGTTTATGCTTATATTCTTCATTATGTCTAGCTGGTAGATGATGTATTCTGAGAGTTGTTATGTAGGATTTGGGATACTTTCCTCTTTGTAAAATGTCCATGTGGCAAAATTGATATTCTGATTTTAATTTATCCTCATAAACTATGAAAATTCCTTGGCAGAATCTTTGTCTTGAAAGTTTTACAACTTCTATGGGATTAGGTAACTGGTAACTAAATATAACTTATAGGTTATTTTCTTTCATGTTTTAACTGCTTACACTATAACCGATTCTACTATGATTGGAGTGTGATAGTGGTGGGTTGTCCGTTCTTCCCCTGGAACCAAGACCCTCCCACCTTAGTCTGAGAACCAAACTTTTCCGAATCTTCTTTGTTGTAAGGTTCTGGTTAGAGTTTCCTGTTGAGAGTAATTTGTGTGGAAGATGAAGGTGAGGGGGAGCCCCGTTCTTGAGAAATCGTGGTGTTAAGCCATGGTGAACTCTGTAGACTGAGTTAGGAGCTATCACTTGTGGTCCCAGTGACAGTGGTTTCTCAAAATTCCCTGCAAGCTGCAGCTTCTCCATACACCCGTGCTCCAGGCTGACCTCGTTAGTAACTGCTGTTGATCTCTTGGCTTCATGTTGGTAGACCTTTATTTCCCAGCTCCTACTTGATTCATATAAGCCATCGCTCCTGTATCACACTCATTATTTTCATATTCTTATAGTGACTCCCTTTATATGATCAAAGTCAGACTAACGCAATGTTATTCTAATCTTTATTAATGATCTTTGTATTATTATTATTATTTATATATTATAAGCATATCTTGTCTCTAAAAGAATGCATTTTTCCTAAATTTATCTCATTAAGGGACTCTCTCCTAATACTGATGTACCTCTCAGTTTATTTTTATTCAACCATCGGATATTTCTTAACCCCTTTAAAACAAATTTATCATCTGTTAACACTGCTTATTATTTCTGCAATTAATTTTGGTAATAATAATGGATTGTCGTTCAGCTGAGTGGCAGAATTTCAACACATAGGGCACATAAAATTTTTTTGTTCAGGTTATACCTAATATGCTTTTATCTATATTTGAATGTAAATTTTCAGAGCATGACGATAAATCTGAATGGCACGTCTTATTTATATTACTGACATCGTTATACTGATTAGATATGTTGGTAACTTATCAAGTACCTGTCATTGATTATGCACAACTTCAGGAAGGCCAGTAGTTCTTTAGCTCTATGATGGTCCAAAGATCAAGGGTGAAGCTAAAGTCAAAGAGAAGATTTTGGCAGAATTCTGGGGAGAAGCTGAATGTCAGTGCATCTTGAGACGGTGCTGTGCATTGGGGGGATCTCAAGAAATATTCACTTTCTGACTAGTTATGGACATTATGATTTACAAAAAGCAGGTGCATATCCAAAGGTATACAATATGTATCCACAAGTACAAAAGATAAGGAGAATAAACTGGCTTCCTTCCCCCCAGTCTTGTTTAGAGAAGGCTTGTTTTAGTTTTCCTCCTGAAGTTCATTGAAAGGAGTTCCTTGGAAACCTTCTTAGTGGATTCAGCATTTTGTAGCAATTAGAATACTAAGGAAGCACTTGTCATTTCATGTGAAAAAAGATAGACATTTGAGAAAATAAAATGTCTTTGCATAGTTTCAAGGTCACTAAAATGTTAAGTGGAAAGTTGCTAAATGTGGTAAATGAAAACACATTTTCATATATAAGATACCAGGAACGATTTCACGTTCTGAATCATCTCTATGTAATTGTCCTGTAGGTATTCAGAGAAAGGAATTATAATCAGTTGGCAATACAAGTATTGTCTAGACCACTCACGGTTTTGTTGTGGAACCTGAGAGATAAACACTGTCTGAATTAGAAACATGTAACCATGCATGTTGGTAAATATAAAAGTTCTAAATCCTTTTTCTAAATCCATAGGAGAAAAATCTGTTAAAATCTGTCACTTTCCAGAATGTATTCAATATAACAAGAACAGCATTTTTTTACTTTGGGCTGTTGTAAATGGGTCTAATGGGTGACGACTGATGTACTCAGTAATAGAATAGAAAATCAACACAATTATTTATGTAAATGTTTGCCCCCAGGCATTCTGGGGACAGCAGAGTCCTCTTGCCAAGATGGTTTTCCTCAAGGACCTAAGTACTAATAAAAATTGGAGCAGATACATTAATCAAAAAGAAAAGTTTTTAAAGAGTTTATTTTTGAGGTTTATTGTCACTGTTCTTAGTGAATTGATAATCTTAATTGGTTATATTTGGAATCAATCCAAATTCTTATTTGGAGATTGAATTGTTCTAGTGATTAAACAAAGTAACTGAGGTCACCACCCTATTCAATAAGATATTTTTTGGCATGTAATTAATTACAATCTCATTGTAAATCCTTTTGATTTAAAGATTAATGTTGATTCTTTGTTTCGATTATTCTATTCATTTTTTTAATTAAAATTAAGGCATGCAACAGATCGCTATAGAACTTCAAGATGTTGATACTTTTCATTTAAAAAGACAGTTTTATTTTTTTAGTCAAAAGCAATGTATTTGTTATAACTACATTATTTCATTATTCTGTTACATTGTATAGACAATATGTATTTTGTAGTGATTTTCATTTATTTTTTTTAATTTTTTTGAGAGAGAGGGCGCAAGTGAGCAAGGGGCAGAGAGAGAGCGAGAGGGAGAGAGAGAGAGACTGAGAGAGAGAGAGAAGTGTTTTTACCTGAAGTGGGGCTTGTGCTCACCCAAAGCAGGGCTGGTGCTCACCCCATGTGGGACTCAAACTCACGAACCAGGAGATCATTACCTGAGCTGAAGTCAGATGTTTGACCAACTGAGCCACCCAGGCACCCCGATTCTTTCCATTTATAAATGTTCGTTCCATCCATCTTCTTCCAGGGAGAAGCAGGAGACTGGGTTTTACTGTTGGAGTGAGCAGAGGGAGAAAGCAGCTTAGTGCCCACTGGCCCTCAGGCAGCCGCTGGGAGAATATGTAGTCAAACCCTTTCCAGGGAAAAACTGGGAGATGGGTGTTTTTGCCCGCTCTCTTTGTGCTGGAAGAGGTAGCTGGGAGGAATGCTCATATATCTAACAACTGCTTCTTTGTGTCCTGTAGTCCTGTGGGACTCATGAATGCAAGCCCTGTTGGCTGTCACAGTTGGGGCCCATCCCTAGGGTGGCAGCTATCAAAGCTGGGGCTCTAGATGTGTGGGCAAGCTCTTTCCTTCTAGGATGAAGCTGGTGACTTGGTTTTATCCTTGGAGTGAGCCAGAAAGAAGATGGGGGAAGTGCTCACCTGCTCTTCTGGGCCTCAGAGAGGATCCCTAGTCCACACGTAGGTGCAGGCTAATCAGCAGTCAGCCCTGCAGCAGCTGCTGCTTCGGTATGCGGTCAAACTCCCTTCAGGGAACAAGTGGCAGAGGAAGGTTTTGTCTGCTCCCTCCTCCCTGTGTCTGGGGGGATAGCAGGGTGACTGCTCACAGGCCTGTTGCACAAATGCTACTTTGTTACTACGGTCCCGGTCCCGTGAAACTTGAGAATACTGTCAGAGTTAGAAGATTTGGAGCCTGTGTCTTAGAGATAACCTTAAAAGTTGAGGGCACTGTATGTGGAGTGCAAACCCTTTGCTCCTTAGGGACAAGCTGGGAGTTGGGGTTCCCTTCTGACTGTAAGGCACTGTGTCAGGGGCTTGTGGTGAACGTGGATTTCAGTCTTTCCTACTCATTTTGATGTATTTTCCCAGTCCCTGATGTGTACGAGCCCTCAACTAGTTTCTGGATTTCTCTGGAGGGAATTGATCCCTGTGTAGCAATGTATCTGGTGTATCCCTGAAAGGAGGGACATTCAGAGGCCTCCTATGTTACCATCTTGGAAGCCTCCCCTGAAAGATTTAGTAAGAATAAAAATTGTCTTTACCCTAATTGAGAGGTTTAGCTACCTGAGAATAAAGCCAGAAAAGGGAGCAGTAGAGACAAAAGGCGGTAGCAGCATGGAAAAATAGTTGAGTGGGTGAGATTGACATCGCTCAGCAGTCATTTAGAATGAAAAGAACTTTAACTTTTTTTTTTTTTTTTTCTTTTCAAGAATAGATCCCCTACTCCCGTTATTTGTGATGACTATTGCTTCTCAGGGCTAGAGTTACAAATTGAACAACACTGATTAGCCCTTGTGAGATGGGCTATATACCTGGAGATCAGGACTGGATTCCATTTACAATTCATAGCACCTACTAAGATGTATAATGGGATTGCATTCACCTGCAGAAGTTTATCAGTAGATTGAAACAAATGCTAATGACAATTGGGTAGACATAAAGCCAGACTAGGTGTTTGGTGAGTTGGGGAGGGTAAAAAGTATGCTAGAACTGAGCTTCTCAAACTGTCTTTGGTGAAGTCCAGATCTTTTACCCCCATCCCTCCACACACTCCCCCGGCCTTTAAAAAAAAATGTCATGGGCTGATACTTTTGTAAAATACAATATAAATTAATTAGAAGAAAATTTAAATATAGCCCTCCACTTAAAAAATTTTGTTCAACAGGCATAAAATACTCTATCAACTTGCTATAAAAGTTTCTCAATTATCAACAATTTCTCTCTCTCTCTCTCTCTAATTCTCAAGTGTAAATTCAATGTTTTTATAAACAGGATTTAATAATTCTAATTTAATAATTCTTCCCTGAGAGAACCTCAAAGAAATTGTTTTTTTACACCCAAGTTCTGGGGCCACATGCCTGGTAGGTAGAAGCTAGACCAAAGCAGTGGAAGGAACGCCCTGAGGCAGAGCCCCGAGTCCTTGAAGGGGAATGATAAAAACCTGAGCTGGAGGTGAGAAGGTAAAAAAAAAAAAAAAAAAAAAAAAAAGCTACATTTTAAGCCTTCTGACCAAGCTATTCCTGGTCAGGAGTTCAACATCCTGACCTTGTGCCTTCCAAGACTCTGGGGCTGACAGACCAAGAGCCACAAGTGGGAAGCCTGGGCTCCCTTCCCTCCTCCACCTCTTCCCTCCAGGGTAACCCCTAGACTCATTATAATACATTTGCATTGTAGGGATAGCCCCGCCATAGAGAAAGCCTGCCTGAAGGGTAGGTGTAAATCTTGCAGAGTCAAAAAGTGTCCCTCCCAAAGTGAGGGGGGAGTCACCCAAGTGACTGAAAGCAGCCTCCATTGGAGACCACGCCACTGTATGTCACTGCTCCTCCCAGCCTGGAGAGACCCAATCATATCCAATCTGCAAAACAACCTCGGGGCTGCTTCCCTGGGGGAACCTGCCAGCTCTCCCACCTGGAGAATGTATTTTGGCTTTAATAAACTGTGTTGTGCTTGCTACTTTCCTTCTGGGTGTCTTTATTCTGAGTGTGGATCCCCACATAAATCTCTCGGGAATCCATGGACGGAGACCTCCATTCACACAACACTCTCTCATTGGAGACGTACCTGCTCAAGAGAATTGGAAAATCACAGGGAGAAGATCATTTAAGACGTTTTGGAGGGCAATACCCAGGTGAAGAATTGTTGAAAACTGACCTCCATGCTTCGGAGCCAAAACATAACACAAAGACAGAGCTTGGGAAAATGAAGATTAATAGCTTGACTGCTTTGCTGGGCAGAGGAGCTCCCAGCAGGCTATGGCCTTCAAAACTGCAAGCCCACCCAGAGGAAGGGGTGGGGGGTGGGGGGGTGGTTTATAGGGAAATACAAGACCTAGCTGGTTTTGACAGGAATTGTGGACACGCTGCCAGCCTCCTTTGTCGTGTCTTCAGGGTGGTACAGGTTCCTGAAACAAAAGGGTAAGAAAGGAGGGGAACTTGCAGAAGCGGCAAGGAAAAAGGTTACTTAGTTTAAAATCGAGTTTCAGGGAAGCATTAGTGCAGCCATTGGAGCTGGATCCAGACAATCTGAGGCTGCTCCCCACTCCCTGTCCGTGGACTCTGTGTCTGCCTACCACTTCAGTAGTGTGTGCCCTTTGCAAGGACTCAGGCTTCAGAGAGCCATATGCTGTTGAGAACATCTGCATCGTGTAGACAGGACTGAATCCAGTTAAGGCCTGTGTGTTAACTTTTAAGATTCTGGTGGGCAGGTGTGAATATCTACTTGTCCTGTAGCTGTTGAAGAGAAGCCTAGAAAGTAAGTTTCCTTGCTTGTTAAACTACCCCCTCCCAGAGTGGAGTAGCCTGTCTCTTTCCTCATTCTCTCTTTGCCCTCTCTGTGCAGGGCCAGTTTCAGATCCCACACGGGGAAACTCGGCAGTTGTGAACCTACATTCTTGGTCCATCTCTTTGAAGGTGATGCAAGAAGGGATAATAATTTCACTTTTGATTTTTGAAATAATTTAAGGAAAGACACATTACTGAGTGAATAGGCTGAGAAAGCAGTAACATGAAACCCATGGCTTAAGGCTATCTTGCATGTAAAATAAAAGGGGCTTGCTTGGCAAATTGTTATACTGATACACACATTTAAAGGTTTTATAAATAAATGGGATCAATTGACTTATTTTTTTTAAGTGTTTATTTTTAAAGTTTATTTATTTATTTTGAGAGAGAGGGAGAGGGAGAGAGCATGAGCAGGGGAGGGGCAGAGAGAGAGTGGGAGAGGGAGAATCCATGTAGGCTCCACACTGTCAGCACAGGGCCTGATGTGAGACTCCAACTCACAAGATCATGACCGAGCTGAACCAAGAATTGGAAGTTTAACTGACTGAGCCACCCAGACGCCCCTAAAAGTTTCTTTATTTTTGAGAGCGGGGGAGGGACAGAGAGAGAGAGAAGGGATTTGAAGTAGGCTCTGCCCTGACAGCAGATGCTGGGCTGGAACTCATGACCTGAGCTGAAGTTGGCTGCTTATTCGACCCACCTAGGTGCCCCTCAGTTGACTATATTAGAGTCTGAAAGGATAAAGGAGTCATTTCTGATCTTTGATTACAGATTTCCCTATAATGTTGTGACTGAAGATGTCATAGTGGCTAAGTTATAAGGGAGTTACCGTACTGAGGAACTTGGACTTGATTCTGTGGAAAATGGAGAACAATTCAAGGATTTTAAATAAAATTGCATGATCTGACTGCATCATTTGTTCTTTTTTTCTGATTTTTTTTTTTTTTTTTTTTTTTGAAAAATACCCCTTGCTACTGGGTGGAGATTGGTTAAGAAATGGGATGGGTAAAGTGCTTCAGTATTAAAGGCATGGAGGCTAGTGTTAAAAAACAGGCAAAAGATAATGCAGACCCCAGCTTTTTGTAATCAGTATTTTATTGGTGTGTGATTGAATATGGTGATAAGGAAGAGGCAGAATCCAGGGAAATTTCTAGTTTTCTGTCTTGGTCAAACATAAGTACTGGTAAATTTCATAGACAAAGGAACATGGGATGAGGAGGGGAGAGATTGATTCAATTTCAGCAATGTTAGGTTTGAGATTATTGTGGATCCTGGAACTAATTATGAGTAATTGGCAAAAGGATGCTTCTTTTGACTTTTGGGGTGTGGTAACTCGGAAAATCATATTTACATAAACAGTTTTGAGCAAACTTCTTTGAGACATTTGGTTTACAAATATTGCAAAGATTTAAAACAGATTCAATGCTTTCCTGCAAAGCATCTTTGTGAAATTGGCATGTTTCAAAATCAGAAAGAATTGGGTGGCTGGCTGGGATAATATTAATGTCAAACTCAACTGATACCTAAAATGTAGAAGAAGAAAGGAACAAACTTTTGTTAAACCTGCTAAACTTTAGCTTTCTCTAAAGTTTTTGTATTGGAATTAAAGAAACATACAATCAGTATTTATTAACCATAATGAGTTTTCACTAAATTTAAATTTGTACTCTGTATTTAAAGAGGAATGTGAAAAGTGAACACTTGTATCAAATAACAAAAATGGATATGGAGAAGTGGACATGGGATCTATAATAAGTTCTGAAGAAGTTAAGATCATATACACATAGGGTCCTATATATATACTAATATATTCTATGTATCTATGTATTTATCTATCTATCTATCTATCATATACACATAGGGTCCTGTATATATTTTATCTATCTATCTATCTATCTATCTATGTTCTTTCTTTCTTTCTTTCTTTCTTTCTTTCTTTCTTTCTATCCATCCATTTCCTATTGGTTCCACTTTTCTGGAGAACTCTGACTAATTCAGGTTATTTAATAAAAATGCTAAGCTTGGCCCTGAAAGTTCTGTTTTTAAAAAAGGGTAAAGACAAGTTTACAGCTTAGACCTTGGAAAACCCAAGCCTAGATTACACAGTGATTGACAATAGTTGGAATTTAAAGATTAATTGTCATTCTGAGTAGAAGCAGTTCCATGTCATTTGAACAAATTTAATGGTTGATATTTAAATGTTTGTATTATTAAAGTTTCACATTTTCAAAGAAAAAAATAAGTTGAAGAGTTGTAGAAATATGTATCACCAATGTTTCAAGGAAAATATTGGTAGTCTTAGGTAGTATTGTTACATCAGGTAAAAACTTGATGTCTGGTCGTAACTTCACAGCTGGTTGGTCTGACCTTGGGATTCAATAAACAGACTTAAATTGGGGAGAGGGAGGAGGAAGGTGTTCATTTTAAAATCAGTGTGCAGAAGTGACTGGATAATTTTACTTCGAGGAATAAACTTCTGTCTACTCTATTTTAGGACAAGGATTTACCAAGTAAGAATTTTCATCTACTTTCCAAATAACCTAAGAGAATACATGCAGTATTTTTGCAAAGGCATTCATTGAAGTAGGGACAGATTTATGAAAACAAATTATACAGCTATTATAAGTGACTGGTTAAATAAATAATTGTGGAATACTACAGTCATTGAAAATGATATGTGGGTCTCTAATTATGACATGATGTGATATTAATCTAACCTATATATGAAATTAACATGTACTCATAATTCGTATCAGTTGTGTTTGGAAAGTGTGAGAACATTTAGGTTAGAAAATGAGAACTGGTGGTATGAATGCAGAGAACTGAGGAATCAAGACCTATTTCATGTGCCCTGCATGGCATCATGGGAGTAGATAAAGTGAAGGGAGTGAGGAAGACGCAGGGTCCAGAGAGTTGCGGGAAAGGGATTGCTCACAATTCAGGGCTGGTGCAAATTCCCCAGCAGCGGGTTTACCAAAGGTCTATTTGGGAACTTAGATGTCTGATGTGTGTTTTAAATGTTGGTATTACTATGATGTAAACTTTTTTTTTTCTTTTTTGCCTTTTTGCTAAATCTTCAGTAATGTCTACTCTACTCCCAGATGCTTGTGTAAAGTGGGCCTTTGATTTTGTGGAAATCAAAGAATGGTCTGAGTTTAATACGAGTCCTGGAAAAGAATGTATAAATGCTGGGGGCTGGAGGCAGAGGGACTCAGGAGAACAACTGGGAACTCCAGGGAGGGTTCTATAAAAGGCTCATCTACAGGGTGTGGATTTAAGGTTTGAGGCAATGTTGTTTAGATCTTATGGGGGCAAGGAAGCATTAGCTACTACTACCTGTGGTATATAGTGTTGAGCATACAATGCTGTCTGCACCAGTTTTCATTGCCAGGGGCGGACTCCTAACTACAGAGAAGATAGCAAAGATAATCGCTGTGCCAGCCACCAGGAATAGAAGTTCAAACACTTTTGCCCATTACGTCTTGCTATTGGAGTTGATGGAAAATACAATGCTGTGGAGCACTGGCTAAAACAACGCTTTAATTACAGAGAGAAGAGAGGAAGCAAGATCAGCTTCAGTGGTGAACATCAGTCCCCCAAGGCCAGTGGGTCTCTCCAGGCAGCTGATGTGGGCAGTTTACCTACACGCACCCTTCTTGACCTGTCTCCTCCCAGTGGGGTTAGCCACGTGCAATATGATGCGACACTGAAGCAGAACAAAGTGGCATATATCCATCCAGCTCACAGTAGGGAAGGCTGTGTCCACACAAGGTGATCAGCACAGCACAGGCTGTGAGGGCTCTTTATCTCTTTCTTGGCAAGGAAGTGTTCCAGGCCCAACGTCCATTCTTAACGAGGACCAGTGGGGTCAAAGACTATACTCAAGAGATTGCCTTTTCCCAAATATAGATTAAATAGTATTTTTGTGTGCAAGTTTGAGGCTATACTCAAGCATGCTCATGTATTCACACATATACTCAAGAATATTAAAACATTATATACCAATATGTAAATAGTGTTTGTTTCTGGGAGGTCAGATTTAATTTTCTTTATATTTTCCTGTGTCTCGTGAATATTTTTTACAAAAATGTTTCTCGTTTTTTTTTAATGTTTATTTACTTTTGAGAGAGGGAGGGCATGCACGCATGCAAGCAGGGGAGGGGCAGACAGAGAAGGAGACAGAGAATCCAAAGCAGCTCCATGCTTCAGCTCAGGGCCCAATACAAAGCTCAATCCCAGGAACCACTGCGAGATCATGACCTGAGCCAAAGTCGGATGCTTAACCAACTGAGCCACCCAGGAGCCCCGTTTCTTGTCTTCTGAGTCAGAAAACAAAGATATTTACATTTTCTAGAATAAAACTTAATCATGCAGAAGCTGAGATTGGCAGATTTTTTTCCAAGGATATAGCAATATCAAGAAACGATCTTACATATTCTTGTAAATTCTGCATGATATTTGATATGTATTATAAATGCTATGTGCATGCCAAGCCCGTTTTTTCTTTTTTCTCTTGCTGCTTTGCTTTAGATGGGTAGTTATAGCTTTGGAAGGTATTATGACGTAGACGATGTCCTACTCTTTTAGTCTGTGCTTTCACTTATGATGCTGTCCCCTTTTTCTAGGATGTCCTCCTTCTACAACCTTCCAGATACACTTTGAATGTCACTCCCTTCCTGGTAAAGCTGTATCTAGCTCCCGTAGCACTTAATTGCTTTGTCTCTGCCCCCACGCTGCCTTACACTTACCTAAAACAAGTCCTTATCACATTACTGTGTGCTTATTCTTATCTGCAGCTATTTTCTCCACTAGACAATTAATATCACAAATTGCCATTTCATTTTTCGTGGAAAGACTGTTGGTGTGGCCAAGATTTCTATAAATTCTCAAGTTCATTTCTGGCCCCAATTTCTCAGCTTGATGAGAGATCACCTTGCCCTCTCATATGTTCTCTCCCGAGTTACCCAGAGGCATAGGACAAAAGTTTATTGTGTGTTTGTATTCCTTTTACTTAGCACAGTGCCCAGCACAGAATAGCTTTTCAATTTGTGTTGCACAGATAATAAGCACTGGGGGCAAGTGCTTAGAATATGGAGCTCACTCTTACTCAATCCGATCATAGCTATAAAGCTATTCCATTACATGAACCCACAAAACAGATTTAGGATAGGCTTTTAAGCGTAAGCACGATAATTATATCACCAAGAATATTTTAAGCAGAGTTATGTGATTGATGCTTTAAATAATTCATACTTATTAAGAATGAGTAATATGTGTTACACCATCACCCTCAATATTGATATTTATAAAAGAATTGATACTTTCTCTTATCTCTCTAGTGTGATATTTACTTTGCAATACATTTAGGACTGTCCCATCTGTATTAAGTTTAACTTCAAAAATATTTGGGATCTGTTCTGTATCCAACTCCAAAAGAAAACTGCTCTGTCCTTCTACTATCATCCGTTATTATTATGTTTTCTGCAATGCATTATCCCATGTGTAACTAATATTTTAGAATTATAGAGAAGCATCTGCTTCTGTTTTAATGTCTTGATAAAAGTGTTGTAAATATTGTAGCTGTATAAGATTCCTTCCCTTAAAGAATCTGTTTCATTTCACCTGGAAACTATTTTAATTCTTAAAGCCTTCACCCAGATGCTGCATCTAGTAGATGAAAAGCATAACTCTTAATCAACTTCTTTGTTAATTAGTAATGGAAAATATGTAGCGTTACATTTTTAAGAAATGGTGTTAAAATTCCAAGATAAACAAAGACCCAGGGATATAATGTTTACTCCTGTACCATATAATTAACCTTTTAGAATGTAGTGTTCATATTCATTTAATTACTCAAGTCATGAAAATTATATTTATAAGGCAGAAATAACTGGTTAGGGACAGCAGGGAGTAGTGTTCACATGGGCATGTGACTATGTAGTGAGCCCTGTCATTTGGAGAGCCACCATCCATGCGATTGCCTCCTGATGCCCCTTTCACTCAGTGATAATCACTTTAAACAAGCTTATGAGGACAGATGGGGGCTTGCCCTTTCTCCATTAGGACCTATATCCCAGTGGGAACAGGGAGCAGTTAAGGATGTAGCAATAAACTCAAGTTGGGTTATATTCAGTTTGTTGCTTTTACATTGAGGGTAAGGGGGCAAGGGTTAATTTATGTGCTTTTTCCTGGATAACCTTAGTTTCACAGAATGTTAGAACTGAATGTGGACCTTGATATCTCATTTAATAACCATCTTGAGGTAACAAAAAAAAAAAAAACAGTTTCATAAATGCTCAGCATGTAACTCCAGGGAAAAAGAGTATCATCTCGGGTGTTAGGATTTCTATAAGATTAACATAAACTGCTATTTGACTCTTTGTAGAAAGACCATTGGTGAGCCCAAGGTTTGTGTAAATTATCATATTCACTTCTGGCCCTGACTTCCTGCCTGTGCTAACTTTGAGGAGAGGTCAACTTGCCCTCCCACATGTGTGCCCCTTGATCACACAGGGCTTAAATTTTTCTTAGTATCTCTGTGAAACAGTAGCTTCTTTAACCTCCAGCCATTCAGTTCAGCCCTGCTCTTTTCTTTGTCTCCAAATTCCTATTTGATTTTCAAGCTGAGTACTTTATTTTTTCTGTTCTTGCCTTCCTCCTCAAGTGGCTTTTTCCCCCTTTTTGTATAGACAGTTCCCTCCTATGCTAGCAGGTGGCAACTGCCAACTATATATAATACTAAATTAATATAAGCCAATAAACATAAATAAAAGTAGAAATAAATTGATTTTTAAATATTTGTTGAGCGGATTTACACAATTGAGAGTTATCCCTTTCTATGTCAGGGGCACTTTTGTTATACAGACTGCTTACTCATCTCTCCAACTGTGGTACTTGCCTGGTAAAACCAAAATTCTGGTGAAATCTGACTGTTTGGCTCTCTGTGCCTGCCCTGAACAACTGAATGTGTCTGGAGGAAAGTACCCAACCATGCTCAGTGATTTCTCATTAATTCCCAACCACGCAGGCCTTCCGCTCTGCCTGCAGCTAGACTTCCTTCCCTTGGCATTGACTCTCCCACTCTGAGATGCCTATTTCACACTTTCTCCTCTTTCCTCAAACTTTCCATACATTGTGTCTCTCGTTCTCCCAGCTGATGAGTCTGCCTTCTCTTTCACTGGGAAAATAGAGGCAAGTTAAAGAGATATTCCTCATCTCTACACCACCGAATCAACCAGCCCTCTTACGTCTGTGCCCATAAAATCTGCTGTCCCTGGTGTTAATATGGATGAATGCTTTGTGCTCCTACTTAAGGCCAGCTCTTCCCCTTGTGCACCGTTGTATCCCTAGTACTTAGTGCTGTGCTTGGTGTATAACGGGTTTGCAATAAACAGTTATAAATGAATGCCACTCTTTCCTTGGTTGATATGAACTCAAGAGCTGTCCCATGAGTAAAAGGCTGAATTTGAGAGTGTGGTTTCCTTGACCTCTATATCACTGCACTGAGGCTTCCATGCATCTTCTCTGGGTTCAGGCTAGATGTGGCTGCCATATATGTGAATTCACTTTATTACAGCAAATACTCAGAGCCCAGGAAGACACAAGCCACACGCACTCGGGAAATCAGGAAAAGGCTGTTTATTGCGCATTGGTGCTCGCCCAGCAGAGTCACCTCTACAGGCTGAGCCCCGAACCTTGGCCTCGGCCTCCTTTTATGGCTGGGATGGTAGGGGGTTAAGAGACAAAAGAAAAGAGGGGAGGGAGCACTTATCAGTGGTGCGATGTGGGCAGTTGGTGGACAGGAGGTAAGCAAGATCACAGAAGCCAAAAGCATGCAAGGGGAGTGTCCAACCTCAGACATCTGGCTGGCCCCTTTTATCTTGTTTTCATTGGCTTTTCTTCTCAACTCTAGTTTTAACAAAAGTTCCAAGGGCTGTGCCAGGGATGAAGATAGAACAGGTAACCTGGCAATATCTCTGCTGTCCCAAAGTTTGTATTCTAGTGAAATGAAGCATTATTCTATTCAAAATTTAGTTGACAGGTTTTGAGATTATGTTGAGTCTGTCCCTAAGTTTGTTAATTGATTAAACTATCAAATTAGACAAATACAGATGATATTATCCTTTTCCACTTGTCTGATGTCTTTTGGCTTATTTATTTGGTTTGATGAATATTGTTTTTTTTTTTACAATGTCTTTATTGCTCTTTTACCTGAATTCCAACCACTGCAGCGGCTTTCCCACTATACTTACCCCATGATGTGTAAGTAAGCTGCCCATTTTCCTATAATTAAAAAGGCTAGAGAACTGATTGTAATCATCACTCTCTGAGGAAAAGCAGCAGGAATAAAATTACAGATGATAGCTTTTTTTTTTTTAAACCAAACATGTTTAATATATATTTCTTTTAAGCAGATTCATGATTTATGAAATAGACCTTCTTACCCATCGCCAGGCTTTTAGGCGGAACAGGAAACAATCTTGTTCAGATAGATAGTTATTCTCTTCAGCAGTTTTAAAATCTTTGCTTCTTTTGCTGTTGGTTTTATGTTTTAAAATTTACACCTTTGTAAAATTTTTTTCTTATGTATCGTCTGGCTCTTTTCTGCAGAAATCTAAGCTCAAGTTTTCATCAACTGTAACATTTATTTCATCCATCTGACTTCCTTTTTTTAGTCTAAATAATTTAATTTTATTTCTCTGAAACTTTCCTTTTGGGCTTTTCCTCTCAATTTTCTCTCTCTCTCATTGCTTTTCTATAAATGTAACAATCTAATAGCAAAATATCACCCTGTGTAATTATAAAACGATTTTATTTGGGCCCAAAACAGCAGATAAATTATACCTCCACTTTTTTTTTTTTTTTTTTTTGGTAAATGGCCTAAGAGGGGTATTAAAAAATATCTAGGATGTTCTGACTGTGTTAAAGCGTTTACAATTATGTAAGAAATACAGATTTAAACATATTAGTATAATCAAGAGAATGGACTTTGGAGTCAATATGTTGCTAAAATTGCTGATTTTCCTGTTAAAGTTACAGTCTAGTGGGAAGATAATGTATGAACAATAATAGGTTATCAGTCTTTGTGTGCTGAATTATGTGTTATGATGCATTAAGGTCTTTGGAGGAAGAAAGGATTAGGATGGGCTTCAGTAACTGACACAGTAAGCATGCCCCAGGTGGGAGTTTGGGATGGAAAGAATGAGTAGGATTTGCACTGGGGAAAAGAGAAGATACTGTAGAAAAGGGAAATTTCTGGATGGAGACAAGGGACCTTGGGATTAATAAACCATCTGAGGGTAGTTGGAATTTTGGCTGCTATCTTCTGAGAAAGGCAAGCTTATTCCTTACATTAATCAGGGTTCTCCAGAGGAACAGAACAAATAGCATGCGTCTATCTATCTATCTATCTATCTACATATTATCTATCCATATATCTATCTTTCAGAACATTTATTCTAGGGATTATTTCATGTGATTATGGAGGCTGAGAAGTACCACCATCTGCTGTATGCAAGCTGGCAAACCAGAAACACTGGTGGTGTAATTCAGTTTGAGTTGAAAGCCCTAAGAACCAGGGTGCCCGTGGTGTAAATCCTGGTCCCAAACTCAAGGCCCAAGAAGCAGGAGCGCCGATGTGGGCAGAGGAAGGCAGATCTCCTGGCTCAAGGGTAGAGAGCAAATGCTGTTCAACTGGATGAAACTTAGCCTCATTAGTGAGCAGATCTTTACTCAGTCTACCAATTCAAATGCGAATCTTTTCCAAAAACACCCTTACAGCCACACCCCAAAATAATGTTTTACCAGATATGTGGGCAACCAATTAACCTTGTCAAGTTGACACCCGCATTTAACCATCAAACTGCTAGATAAAGAAATATTTAGTTGATTCTTCCAAAAACAATGCCTTTTCTGATTATTACACAGGAAATAATTGGGAGTTTGGGAGAGGAAAACACTTGACTAATTCTTTATTCATTTTGGGCTCCTTTCTAGCCATCTGTCCGTATTCAGTCTTAAACAGATGTATTTTAATATGTATTTTCTCTGGATATAGTAATAATTAAAATAAAAGTGACAACAGCTTCAAGTACTCATTAGGTGCTGGGAGCTGTTCTAAATGTTTTATAGTTGTTAACTTACCCTCTTAGAACAACCTTACAACCTAAGTACATTTTATACAGAGAGATACATGAGATGTTTGCGGTGTCTAAATGGGGTGTCTGTCTGATGGGATGGGGGCCCCCAAATGTGGGGCAGTTAAAGGATTCACCTGAGGCAGAACAAAGAAGACAGAAGTTTATTGCATACACTGCTAGAGAGTGCTGGGCAAGACAGCAGAGGAGAGGCTGTCTGCCACCAGGCAGTGGGTGGGGGCTGTTTTTAAAAGGAAGGTGAGGAAGTATGACGACATATGAAATTCCCCTTTTTTGGTAACTGTGCCTGGTTGTAAGTAGCCCATTGGTTAGTTAGGGCCTATGGGTATTTTGAGGTGGGTTGCCTGATGGACCTGCATGTATTCACCCAGGTGGTCGCTTTGGGCCCTTTCCACATTCGATCCCTCAAGCCTATTTTCTTAAAGGGGCCTCTACAATGTAGCTCAACATTCTAGACTTGTAATCAGCAAAGCTGAGATCGGAACTCTCACTGGTTCCAGAGATTATTGAGAGCCTGTGTCCTGGGCTCAGTCACTTAGGCACTTCTGTTGAGCATCTCACTAAGTGCTGGACACTCTGGGGCTAAACAAATGAAAGCCATGGTTCTACCTTTAAAGATCTGATGGCTTGTTGCTAAGCTGTGAGGTGTGGATTCATAGATTTTGAACTGCTGAGAAGAGAGAGGACTGATGAGATCAGGGGGAGTCAATGAAGTCTGCACTGTGATTCCAAAAGGAATTGGATAGATCAGCTGGGACAAAAGAGAGTGAATATTCAGGCAGCTTACTAATGAGAGTGAATATGCAGCGGTGGTATATTAGTTTTCTAGCGATGCTATAACAAAATGCCACAAACTTGGTGGCTTAAAATAACAGAAATTTATTCTTTCACAGTGAAGGAGGCCGAATGTCTGAAATCAAGGTGTGGGCAGGGTCATGTTCCCTCTGAAGCCTGTAGGGAAATCCTTCCTTGCCTTTTGCTAGCTTCTGGTGGCCTTTTCCGGGCATTTTTTGGTGTTCCTCGGCTTGTAGCTGCATCTCTCAAACCTCTGTGTCCATCTTCACATGACCTTCTTTGCTGTCCCTCTGTGTGTCCTTTCCTCTTGTAAAGGCACCATTCACTGGATTTAGGGCCCCTGCAAATCCAGTATGGCCTCATCTTAACTTGTTACATCTGCAAAGTCTCTCTTTCCAATAAGGTCACACTCTCAGGTGGAGGTATACTGTGAGTGGTAACAGCACAGGGAATGTGTAGGTACCATGCTCTTTGAGAAAAAGGGAACAAGTGGGAGATCTTCAGGGGGAGAAGATGTGAGTTGTACTTTAAACTACATGTGTTTGAAGTGACATCTTTGGATAGGTTGCAATGACAGTATGAAACAACTTTATTTCCGTGGAAATAGCACCCATTTCTAGGCCCTGTAAAACTCTCGGTTATTGTCATGCAAGAAATTAAATAGGTTATTTCTCTGTTGAAATATACTTTCTCTTCTGTCATAAGTTTACATCCTGCAGCTGTTTTCCATGCTCTTCGGCATCCTCCTCTTTTTCTTCATAATTAACATTGTTGATGGCAAACATTTATTGGGTACCTATTACAGGCTCAGCACCTGAGACTTCACACTTAATCTTTACAGCAATCTGATTAAAACTGCCTTATAACCTTTTTACAGGTGAGGAACCTGAGATAATTCTTATTTCAATGCTGCATTTTAATGTAAATGAAATATTCTTGGGATATTGGACCTCAGAATTAGTAATGCAAATTTTAGTTAAAATGGAACCACAAGTTGTGCGATCAAGACAATAATCAGATGCATAGATGCCTCTTTTACTGGATAAGTTCTCAAAAACTCTTGAAATACTCTGCCTAGAAATTGGAAGTTTTCCTTGACTTTGATCACAAGAGAAAATTCAGGAAATGCTGGAACTTAAAAGCCTATGTTGTAGAGTGAAAGATATCTGATTGATCTAGTTTATCAATTCATAAATTATAGCATGCATTTCTTTGGGTGACAGGAAGTTACTGGGAGTGTGGACTGCTATTGTGGCATATATATATTCAGAAATTGTTACTTTAGAGCAACTATTTTAAGATTCTATTTCTGAAAATCTTATGGGAAGGATTCTAGAAGGGTGACTAAGAACATCAGTATTGGAATCAATCTCCTGACTTCCCACTGTGGCTTGCTACATGAATGTGGGAAACTTGCCTAAACTTTCTGAATTTCAGTAACCTCATGGAGATAAAGATAATTAACATATGGGGCTATGTTAATAATTAAATAAAATGGTATGTAGTTGCCTATAACAGAGTAGTTGCTAAATTTCTTAACTAAAATTAGTAATATATAAAGAACACACTTTTACTTCACTATTTATGAATTTATCCTCAATGGCTCTCTTTTAATGCTTGACTTTGTTGTTGTAGTTTCATTAGTTGGTAGATGTATTTTAACCTACCTTCATTTAAGTCACAAAAGTAAATGTAAAATTCTTTCTGCTTTCAAAATAGGCACTCCAATGTAAAGGTATATGAAAAATTCGATTCATCGGATTGTTCAATTGCTTGTAACATATGCGTAATTGTCTTTACGGGTTGCTAGTTAGGTCTTTAAAACTATGTAGAACACATTAGAGTTTGATGCAGTTATGTGATTTGACGTTTCTAAAACTCTGAAAAGAAATCAATATCATTATTAGATTGCTAGAATAATCTCCATTTTAGGTAGCTTGCTAAACTCGGTTTGAAGTATTAATTGATAATGACCCTATAATTTCTAAATCCCGAGATAACTTATTGTCTCCTGATGCGTATAATGTTTACTCATAATTTTTAACAATAAGATTTAGCCACTTTTATGAATAGAAGTTTTTTGTTTGTAAATGGATTTTATCTGTTGTAGATTATCAAATTTACCCATATTGCATCTTCTTTTGATTTCAACATTTCCTTCTGTTTGTCACATAAATGTGTATTTTAAATGAAATAATATTATTTATACCTTCTAGATCTTTACAGAAAACTGACTAATTCACAAATGGTTGCCGTAAGTACCACCTACCCCAAAATGACTTATTTCTCATGTGATTAATTTAGTTCTCAGTACTTAAGGAATCCAAGGAAGTGAAATTCTATTACGTGATTTATTTTTATTTCTCTCATAAAGCAAATATTAAACCTGTGGACATTTCTTGGATCCAAAAGTACAAGGCATTTACAGACAGAAGCTAGAAGTCAATAGGAATACATGTGTGTTGAAGCATTCATTTGGCTAATAACTTTTAAATTCTCTCGTAGTCTGGACTGTGGGGCTAGTTATAAAATTATCTACTTCTATATAATAAACTCAATGTAGACTATGAAAGTGTCATACATAGTTTAGGTTTTGAAGTTTCCATAGATCTCCAGGATCCTCATAGGTTCCTAAGTATTATTCCTGTTTGACATCCCAATTGTGGGAGAAGAACTGAGTAAATTGTTTTCTGAAGATTGACGTATAGAAATCAGTTGCTTCCCTCTAATAATTCTGACTTGTAAAAATATCTCAAATTATAGACTTTATATTTATTCTTCATACTTGTTTAGATTTAAAAAAGAAATTAACGTTTATTTTGAGAAACAGAGACAGTGTCAGCGGGGGAGTGGCAGAGAGAGAGGGAGACACAGAATCTGAAGCAGGCTCCAGGCTCTGAGCTGTCAGCACCAAGCCCCATGCGGGGCTCAAACCCACAAACCTTGATTGAGATCATGACCTGCCTGAGCCGAAGTTGGACGCTTACCTGACTGAGCCACCCAGGAGCCCCTAGATTTGTTTTTAAGTGACACAATATTTGATTGACACTTAAACCAGTATATACTTTAATGAACACAACTCTAAATTACAAAAAGTCATATTTTAGATTGTTTAACAATTAGATCCATTTATAATAGAAAAATACATTGAAACAAAAAATCCCCATCAGCATCTGCTTTCCAAGAGATGATGTTATAAATCGTATCAGTGAGGATATAAAATCACTATACTTTTATTACAACAAATATTCATAGAAAGTGAAAGTGAGCATAGCTCATTTGTATGACTTTGGATATGCAAAAGGTATTGCTTTGTTGAGTTTGGATCCAAGGTTGGTAATGGCTGAATTACTCTGTAAGAAGATAGAATTCTTCTGAAAGGGTGGGCGAAGGGAAGAGCAGAGAGGGTAAGGGGAAAGAACAGACAATAGAGAATATGTTTGAGTCACATGATGGGGTACATGAAGGGCACTGAGTAATAAAGATCTAATATCAAATTTAAAATTTTTTATGCCTCAGAGTATAACTTCTCGCTCTCTTCCAAGCTTTTGTCAAAGTCTGAAGCACCCATGATCTTTTACTTGTGTGTATAAATCAAGGAGAGGTGCTGGAGGTGAAATCATAGTTATTGTTTGAATTTAATTTGGTTCCCTCATTCTTTTTAATTAATTCAAGTTAAAGTATTCTCATTTTTTACCTCTTAGGTTTTGAAATAATCATCAGTTTGACAGTATTCCCAAACAGAACACTGCAATCTTATGTCATTTTCAAGTGACCCAAGCTTCATTTTAAGGTCTCTAAGAAATGCATGGCAGTGGCAGTATAGCAGATCTGTACATAGTGTTCATGTAGCTGGTCATTAGCACCCCGCATGGTGGTTGGTGTGTGTGTCAGAGCCCAGAGTGGTATTAACAGCCCTGAGTGCATATTTACCTTGTGCTATACTGACAGGAAAGTATGATCCATTGGCAATTCATGCACTGAGTTTATGTCACTAATGAGTCATCAACTGATTTATAGCGTGCACTATTCCTATTCTGTGTCATAGAATATAGAAGTTAGGCATCCATATTCGTATAGGGACTATGTGGCCATTTGACATGCCATCAAGCATTTAAAAAGAAAAGAGAATTTCAAATTATATTAACAGCATTAGTGGTAATATTAGTCACACACACTCTTCTTTTATTTGGTTTTTAATGTATTAAGCAACAATCAAAAAATCTCTTGAAACTGGGGCTTAGTTGTGGTGAGGTCAACAAGTAGCCTTCATAGAACGTGGTACAAAGTTCATCTCAATCACTACAGTGTAGTGAAGTTATAATGGGATTACTCTTTCTCATGCAGAATCTAAGGATTTTTACTCCTTTTCGAAATGCAAATCACAGGAGATTATAGTTAAAGACTTTGTTATTGACCTAATTTCTCTGATAGTTTAAATTCATTCATGTTTTCATCTGACGAATTTTATGCTTGTAGTTGTAGTTCATGCAATGTGCCCTATATTCTAGTTCATGGCAATTTTGCTTCACACAATCCCAGTAAATGACCTGTGGGACAGTTTGAATAATTACAGCATGAGTTATATGAATGCCTGCCAAGGGGCGCCTGGGTGGCTTAGTTGGTTAAGCGTCCGGCTTCGGCTCAGGTTACGATCTCACAGTTGGTGAGTTCCAGCCCCGCGTCGGGCCCTGTTCTGGCAACTCAGAGCCTGGAGCCTGCTTCAGATTCTGTGTCTCCCTCTCTCTGTTCCTCCCCTGCTCACAGTCTGTCTCTCAATCTCTCAAAAATAAAGATTAAAGAAAAAAAAATGAATGCCTGCCTATACATGTATGTACACTTATTTAAAACTGAGTTAACAAAATGCCAGCTTTACTTTACATTGTACAGAATGACTGCATTATAGATTAATTTTCTGCTATTAAATAAAATATGCCATGTTATATCATGGTTTAAGATAATTGAAAATAGTTTTAGGATTTTTGTGAGCAAAGATAGGATACAAAAATACCTGAGAATATAACACTTAAGTTCACCATAACATTTAGTGTGGGTACATACAGAGGGATTCAAACTATCTACAGTATAAATTATTAGATAATTTATTTCCATTTTGCTAATTGAATTTCAGTGTTTATTATGTCAAAGTTACCTATTACTCATTTATCTGAAGCTAAAAATGTTTTCCCTTTCCATTAAGGTAACTACAGAATTTTGTTGATAAGGTTGCATTATTTTAGATCTATTTATTGCTATAATTTAGTTTTGGGAAGAGATAGGAAGAATTATAAATGGTCAAAATAAAGCATATATGGACCTTGTGATATATTAAAAATGAACATTGATATTAGCTTAATAGGAATTTGAGAAAATAGTGTTATCTTTGGTTTTCAGTATATTTTACTCACATAATCATGGAGAGCTCACCATGGAAAGATCTGGGGAGAAAGTGAGGTTGAGATCCTTGTCTTAGGACCACGTTTCTCCTCAGAATCTTCATTCCTGATGTTGTGTTGCCCTCTGTCCTTCCAAATATGTTTTCTGGCAAATGACATGAGTGAGCTAAATAAATATTCTGAAAGAAAAATCTATTTATCATTTAGTTAAAATTATATAAATATTATAAAATTAAGTAAGGCATGTGCCTGTGATTCCTGGAATTTTCATTGGTTTATAATATATTCTTTCCTGAGTTTTGAATTAAATTTGTTTTTCCTGTTTTTTTTTTTAAATCAATACCTGTGGCTGACCTAGCCAGTCAGCAAATAGATTTCTATATCCAATCCCCTCCTTATATTTCCCCTGGAAATCAGAACCTAATTTCTCTCTTTCCTAGCCCCTCTTGTGACAAAGGGTCATTTTGGGACTCAATTCACAGATGTAAGTAGAGGTATTCTGAGAAAGATTTTACTGATGGTGCCTTTTTCCTGTTCTTGCTGTCAGTACTGATATAATGTCTGGTGTTAAATACGAGAGAAAAGCCCTGTGAACTAGGAATCTAATCCCAGCAGCCACTCTTCTTACCTGTGTGGTTTAACAGTAGCTGTGTCTGGGTAATGAGCACTTGAAATGTGGCTAGTCTAAACTGAGATATACTATTAGTGTAAAATGCACATTGGATTTCAAAGACAGTATTAAGAAAAAAGGAAATTAAGTCAATGTATATGTATATATATTTTTTTGCTGAAGATTTTATTTTTAAGTAACCTGTGCACTCATTGTGAGGCTAGAGCTTACAGCCCTGAGATCAAAAATCTCATGCTACACCAATTGAGCCAGCAGGTGCCCCAGAAAATTAAGTTAATATTTTTAATATTTATTGCATGATGAGATGTGTTGAATATATTGGGTTAAAAAAAAACATGTTATTAAAGTGAACTTTACCTGTTTCTTTTTACTTTTTTAATGTGGCTACTAGAACTTGTGCTATTACATATGTGGCCTGAATTTGTTTCTTGCATTATAGTCCTTTTTTTTTTAAAAAAAAAATTAATGTTTATTTTTGAGAGAGATAGAGTGTGAGTGGGGGAGAGACAGAGAGAGAGGAACACACAGAATCCAAAGCAGGCTCCAGGCTCTGAGCTGTCAGCCCAGAGCCCGACGCGGGGCTCAAACCCACGAACCATGAGATCATGACCTGAGCCAAACTTGGACGCCTAACTGACTGAGCCACCCCCTTTTGCATTATATTTCTATTGGACAGCACTGCTCTAGACTTTTTTGTGTGTGAGAAAATGATGTTTAGGCCAGTAGAAGTTGGGCTGACTGTTACTTATGGCTAAAAGCTTTTCTTAATGCTACTAAATGCCATTACCAATCACTGAATAAAGGGATCGTGGAAGTCATTGGTTGATTCTTTCCTACACATTTACAGATGTTATAGTTTTGATCAAACCACAGTACAGGTTTCCTCTAGTTTCTGAAAATAGAGCAAAACCTGTGAAACCTTTTGTAAGACAAAAATGGCATGAAGCAAAGAAGCAACTACCATTAATTTATGTTTATAGAACATTTTTGAGCATTCCCAGACCCAAAATAAATACCTTAGGAACGTCTTGCTAGAGGGTACACAAAATAAACTGAGATAAAGCACAGATGTTCACAGACACAGTTCAAAGCTATGGCAGCTGAGATGCTGAGTGTGGTTCCCAAGGAAGGAGCCTGGTGGGGCCGCTCTGGCTGCTTGTTGCAAAACAAACGCTTTTGCCTTTTTTCATAAAAGTGAAAATCTTCTCTAGATTTCTTCCAATTAGTGGTTAGCAAAAATAGATACTAGTAGGTCTATTAAGCAAAGTGGTCTAATGCCAACTTCAGAAAAGTGGGGATACCTGTGTAAGCTTTATCACGTTTGTGCTCATCCAACACTACCTTCTGGTTATGATTCTTTTTAAACAAATACCTATTTTAAGCAGTGAGGCAGAGCTGGGTACATATCTAGGTTCACCTCCTTACTGTCTATGGATACTGTGCAAGTTATTTAACCTCTCTGAGCCTCTGATTCCTTAGTTTTTAAAACAAGCTAATTCCTGATTGTATAAGGATTAAGTGATACAATTTATATGAAATGGGAACTCTGTGTCTAATACCTAGCTGTTTCTTAAAGTAGGATAGCTCTTCTTATGAAAGGGTGGGGCTCAGTCTCCAGCAGTGGTTGGTTTCGGTGGAAGGAGAGGATGAGTTGTATAGAGTGTAAAAGCCCCACGTAAAGACCCGGGAGGTTTCTGTACTCAAGATGAGGCTTGGTCATCCATCGAGGGTCCTGCCTGAACCCCTTCTCTTACCCTCTACTGCCTCATTTCCATTTTCTCTCCCAAAGGCCAATGAGGATTTCAATTCAGCCTGAATAAAATTTGGAGATAGCAATGAAGCACTAGTGAGGAGAGGAAAAGCAGTGCAGTTATGAATTCATGGGAGATGAACTTGTTTGACTAGGGACTCTTCACAATTTGATTTGGCTCTGGGTCTGTTTTTCTAGAGTTTGTGCTGGCAGAAGTGTTATAAGAGAACAGTTTTGCTGTGATCTTAAATGTTTTACAAGGAAAGGGGAAAGATGAGAGAAATAAGAGCACAGTAGTAGATGGTATCATTACTGATACGGGAGGGAATGGGGCCTCTGGCAGGTGCTCTTGGAAGGAAAAGGACATCCACAGAAACATACACATAATCACATAAGTGCATCCTCACCACCCGGCCACCCGTTCTTCATGTGGCCTGAAAAACATCCAAATGGGTAGCACTAACACTGCGGAGATACATGATTTAATAAGAGAGTTGGTGCAATTGCAGTCAGTATCTCAAATGTGACATTCTAAGAGGAGCACAATTGGGAGAGAGAAGGGTTTAAAACAGATTAAAATTTAAACAATTCCCAATCAAATGAAAATGTTCTGGGAATAATGCCAGAGCGTATTGTTGAATTGGTTTTAATAGAAGCTTTCTAAATTTAACTGGCTGAAATTATTTGCATTTTTTTGAAATTATGTATGTGGATATGTTGTGTGGACATTTAATATACAATATTTATTCTTGTTCTTTGTGGCTGAGGTGTCAGACATATGAGGTGTCATAACATATATATTATGTTCAGAATATAGAATTATTGAATTTCATGATGGGACAGAATCTTAGAGATCAGTGAATAATACAGTTTCTTGTTGATAGGGAAATGCATCTGGGGAAACTGAGGCTTATAATCAGCAGCCGAGTAGCTAAGACAGGCCTGGAACCCAGTCTTGTTTACACCCAAATCGGGGCCTCTGTCTACAAAGCCCAGCTGCCTTCTCAATAAACACTGACAGGCTGGTTTCTGAAAAGCTACCAGTGGGAGCCCTGGGGAAAAGATGCAAACTGTCAAAGAGGCGGCTTGTGAAAACAATTAGAATATCCAGTGAACGTTTGAAATTCTAGCAAAATATAGGAGGAGATAGGAAGTAAGAGTATGAATTGCATACCTCATTTCTAATCTCAGGTGGCCAGATCATCTTCTACTCTGAAAGCCAGTGAACTATGTCCTTGTCTCTGACTGCCTGAAGGCATTGTTTGCCAGGACCCAAGCCATCCGTGTGTGTGTGTGTGTGTGTGTGTGTACACAAAAGTATGAGGGTGTGGAAGTATGTGTGCTATGTCTCTGTATGCATGTGCTTGTATGAGTGTGAGCAGGTATGCGTGTACATGAGTCTGTGTGTAAGTGTGTATGTACCAGTGAAGACGACTCAGAAGAAAAAAGGGCTGGCTTTCCTCACCCAGTGCACATGCTGAATATGTAGCCAAGAAACAAAGTGGCTCTTGTTTAAAAACAAAAAAAAAAAATCTGAAGATAGGAACCAAATTAAGAGGAAAATGTAGTGGTTGATGTCCTATGATTACAATGAGATTTTCACCCACCTGTATTATTCAAATTCTTTTTGACCTTTGGAGATAGGGATGACCTTTAGCTTGCTTTTGCATGTCTGAAAGTACCTAGTGTGATACCTTGTGTTATAAATACTTGGTCGAGTACGTTAAATGTATTCTTTCCATTACTGTCTCCTTCTATTATGAAAGTCCACAATTGTAAGTGTTGGCCTTTTATTTCACCCATTGGTTTGATCACTAGGTAGCCCTTTCAATTTCCACCTCACATCTGCCAGTTTGGGAAATTTGCTGAATCATTTTTTTAAATCTCATCTCGTCAGGTTTTTTTTTTTTTTTTTCTTTTTTCTGTAACCTTTACTCTTTGTTGAATCCCCATATTCCTGTTCTATTATTTGTATCTCTTTTTCCTAATTTCCATCATTTTCACACTCCCTACATTTTTTGAGGGATTTCTTTAAAAAAAATTTTTTTAATGTTTATTTATTTTTGAGAGAGAGAGAGAGAGAGAGAGAGAATGGGGGAGGTACAGAGAGAAAGGGAGACACATAATCTGTAATATACTGAATTTGTTTAACACTTTACATTTTTTATGATTAAATTTTTTTTTTTTTTTTTGCCTCATTTTATTCTCAGGTTAAGTTGAAACAAACCTTTAATATATCCCCAGTTGAGCAGTTAGTCATTTAGCAAATATTTGGTGAATGCTATAATTTATGCCGGGTACTGGGGATATGCTAACAAAGAAACAATAATCCCACTGTCAAAGAGTTTATTTTGTTTTATTTTTAGTGGAGTAAGAATTTTAAAGATGAGATGCGGAGAGGTGCCTGAGTGGCTCAGTTAGTTGAGCATCCGACATCAGCTCAGGTCATGATCTCAGCTCAGGTCAGCTCAGGTTTGAGACCCGTGTCGGGCTCTGTGCTGACAGTTCAGAGCATGGAGCCTGCAGCCTGCTTCAGATTCTGTGTCTCCCTCTCTCTCTGCCCCTCCCACAGCTCATACTCTGTCTCTGTCTCTCAAAAATGAATAAACATTTAAAAAAAGTATGAGATGTGCAGACAAAATGAAGTTAAGTGGTTCACTGAAGATCACACACCTGCAGAGGCTAAACTCCACTGAAGATCACACACCTGCAAAGGCTAAACTCTAATCTTTCAGCCACAATTTATGGTCTCTTCTTACAGCATTAACACCTCAGAAATTTTTTCATTAAATACAAAAGTATTAAGGTATCAATACAACATACGCACATTATTAAAGCTGAGTCAAATAAAGAACCCTCAATAAAGCTAATAGTTTGCTCATGCTGATAGGAAATTACCTAAGTCTTTCATTACAGATTCAAAGAAAAAAGATATACTATAGTGTTAGTACTACTGATGGGAAGAGGAGCACTGTTCTACCAACACACATTTGTTTTGAGAAAATAAATTTATTTTCTGGTTTTCATTTTCCTCATTTAAAAACCCATATTAGGTCAAATGATCTTTCATATTGCTTCTAACTTTTAGGTACTACATTCAAATTTTAAATATCTATTGAGTATTCACTACAGTGCTCTATTAGGAATTCTAAATAAGGTAAGACACAATCCTTATACAAAAACAATCTAGTTTAGAAGGCAAGAAACATATGAAATATTTAAATATGCCAATATGAATGATATCTGGACAATATCTGGAACAATTGGGAATGATTTTGTCTCTCGGGGACATTTGACATGTCTGGAGACGCTTTTACTTGTCCCTACGGGGGCGGGGGGTCGGGTGGGTGGTGCCTCCTATTGATAGAGTCACCAATAATAGAGTGGAGGCCAAGAATTCTGCTATACCACCTGCTGTGCACAAGACAGCCTCCCACGCGAAACTTACATGGACCAAAATATTAGTAGTGTTGAGGTTGAGAAGCGGTTCTAGAAATTCAGAGGGAAAACCACTGTGGGAAGGAAAGATAGAAAAGTTTCATCAAGGAACTGTGCTCTTCCATGAACTCCTGACGTGGTCACATCTGGAGAAACACAGCAGAACAAGGTCATGGAGAAGGGAATCAGCATTGTTTATTCGGGGAACAGTGAAAAACCCAGTGCCGCTGGAGCAGGAGGCTCACATATCAGATAAGCAGTTAGATCGGTGTCATTTTGTGGAGAACCTCAAATGCCAGGATGAAAACTTCCTGTTTTATTTATTAGACAATGGGGAGCCATTCATTGGGCATACTTTGGAGTAAGCATTGTTTTTGTTAGATGGGTCTGGCAGTGGTCTGAGCATCTATTGTCGTGGAGAGGCTGAAAGTCGATCAGGTGGTTATGACAATCCAGGCTTGAGGTATTGAGTATTAATTCAAGCAGAACTTGATTTAACCATGATGCTTATACCACATGTCCCAGTCTAAATTCAATTACAGATTAGGGTAAAGCCATTCAGTGGTAGTAGTGCCAAATCATGTTTTCACACAAATGTATAAACAGTCGGTTCTGGTTTGTAAGTGATGTGAGCTTTCTTCACTATGCAATTTTGCTCATGTGTTTATATCCAGTGTGTTCAAAAAAATTGCGATTTTATCTCACAAACTGAAGCAGCGAAAACTCTCCTTTGACAACTTTAGCTTTTATCACTTTAATGTTGGGTCCTTTCTGTCCCGAGTCCCTGTGTCCCTTCTAGAATAATGTTCTCTAAACTCTGGTTTCTGTAAATCAGTGAACTAAGATACATTGTTTTGTAAGTTTGCCACCAAGCTGGTTTCCACTTGCTTAGGCAAAAAATAAACAACTAGCAAAAAGATTGTCCCTCAGGCTTTCACTGGGAGGTGAGATGAAAATATTAGGAAATCTCTCAATGTTTATAAGTTTCATTATTAACTTTGTATCAATAAGGTCAGTACAAGCAACAAATTTTTCCCCTTCTTTCTTTGGTTTCCCACTGCTCTGATTCAATAACTGACCCTAGTTACATCAGTGTAATTAATGCATTCAAACTTAGATTTGGGAAAGAAAATTGTTTTTTTGGAGCCTGGAAGGAGCAGTCTTATGACCAATCACTGAAGAAGTACGTTGTTCTACTCAGTTGTCATAATCACTTTGTTATATACACTGTTTGTAGCAGGACCTCAGTAAGTATCAAAGGTGTGAAGGAACAGATGAATGGATGAAAGGTACCCAACAGACCATAGCAGAGATCCTGGAATTGATTTCTGCCTTTGTTACCCGTTAGCTGTTAGGATTTTTTAACATCAAAAAAAAAACTCCTCCTTCTCCTCCTCCTCCTCTTTCTTCTTCTTCATCTTCTTTCTATTATAAAGGAACTTCTAGTAAATTATGATTTAGAAAAATCATCTGCTTTCAAACACTGTTTTAGTGATACTCATGACTGATTTAGATATGTTTATTTTTTTTAATGTTTCAAGTTTTGGGGTGCATGGGTGGTTCAGTCGGTTAGGCATCCAACTGCGTCTCAGGTCATGATCTCACAGCTCGTGAGTACAAGCCCCACATTGGGCTCTGTGCTGACAGCTCAGAGCCTGGAACCTGCTTCGGATTCTGTGTCTCCCCGTCTCTTGGTCCCTCCCCCACTTGCACTCTGTCTCCCTTTCTCTCAAAAATAAATAAGCATTAAAAAATAAAATAAATGTTTCGCATTTTTATTTAGATTCTAGTTAGTTAACATATAGTGTAATATTAGTTTCAGGAATAGAACTCATGGATTCATCACTTAGGGCTCATCACAACAAATGCCCTCCCTAATGCCCATTACACATTTAGCCCGTCCCCCCACCCAACACCCTTCCAGCAGCCCTCAGTTTGTTCTCTGTAGTTAAGAGTATCTTTTATGGTTTGCCTCCCTCTCTTTTTTTTTCTTTCCCCTATGTTCATCTGTTTTGTTTCTTAAATTCCACATATGAATGAAATGATATAGTATTTGTCTTTCTCTGACTTATTTCACTTAGCATAATATACTCTAGCTCCATTCATATTGTTGCAAATGGCAAGATTTCATTCTTTTTGATGGCTAAGCAATATTCTATTGTGTATGTATGTGTATATATATATGTATATATATATATATATACCACATCTTCTTTATCCATTCATTAGTCAATGGATATTTGGGCTCTTTCCATACTTTAGCTGTTGTTGATAGTGCTACTATAAACATTGGGGTGCATGTGCCCCTTCAAATCAGTATTTTTGTATCTTTTGGGTAAATACCTGGTAGTATAATTGCTGGGTCATAGGGTAGTTCTATTTTTAACTTTTTGAGGAAACTCTATACTGTTTTCCAGAGTAGCTACACCAGTTTGCATTCCCAACAACAATCAACAAAAAGGGTTCCCCTTTCTGATTGAGATGTAAGTTTAAATCACAGAAGAAAATTGAAAATAACTAAGTCTTTTGAATTGAAATTTTCTTTCATGATGGATACACCTTTTAGACAGTTAAATAAACTACGAAAGAACTTTTCTTCATAGAAAAGTTATGTAACTTTTATATAACTAACCTGGTACTTGGTCTGTAAACTAGCTCAAGTACAACTGCTGCCTGGTGATTGTTCTACTGGTAAGAAAATCCAATCCAGTAGGTCATTCTGTTGATGAAAACCCAGGCTTCCTCTGTGATAGACATTGTGCCAGGGAATAAGAAGAGAATCTTTCACCAACTACCCGAGGAAAGATAAGGGAGGAGACACAAGTGTCAGTGCCTATGTACATTGAAGCATCACCCTTAGATCTAGCTCATTTGACGATCCCACTCTCTCTTATTTGGTTTCCAGGTGCATACGGTGCTCTAAGGTACTTCATAAAAGAGGTGAACTTAATGGGAAAATAATTTCCTTTGCAACAAGAAGTACTGGAAGTGAGAACAGACTGGGAATGCACTTGTCTGTGATCACTCAGAACAGTGTTAAAATTGCCTGGGAGTTGGCTGTGTGTCATTGATGCAAAGATTTCCTTGGATTATTGCTGCAGGGAACTAGCGAGGCCTGGGGCTGCCCTTGGGTATAATGATTCCATCACCTTTGATCACACAAAACCACTTTTTAGGGCAACTTCTTCCTGCCTCCCATGCAGTAAGGTCAGGAGCTTGCTACCCAGGGGCAGCTGGTGTTGCCTGGCTCATGCTAATCACTGTCTACTGTCCTGCCACTGTAGACTTTGGCATGACGCCACCTTTTTTAAAGGTTATCTTGTAGAGTTTTGATAAGCTGCCTCAGACTTATCTGAGAACTTCTAAGATGGAAAAGAATTTTAATGCAAAATAATGGCTTTTACTTATTTTTTAAATGTTTATTTATTTTGAGAGAGAGACAGAGAGAGAGAGAGAGAGAGAGAGAATGCCTAAGCAAGCAGGGGAGGGGCAGAGAGAGAGAGGGAGAGAGAGAATCCCAAGCAGGCTCTGTGCTGTCAGTGCAGAGTCTAACCCTCTTGATGTGGGGCTTGATTTTTGGAACTGTGAGATTATGATCTGAGTCAAAATTAAGAATCAGACACTTAAGCTGACTGAGCCACCCAGGCGTCCCTCAAACTAAAGGCTTTTAAAGTTATCTGAGGCATCTGTTTTGAACTATGCCTACCATGCGAGACTTGATGTAGGAGGCACAGTTGTAAGTAGACCACAGTGGAGATTCTTCAGAATGGTTTGATCATTCCTAAGCAGAAATATAAGGCTCAGAGGAAGGTACTTCCACTTGCAAATCCTCCTAGAATGACTGTTTCTCAGACACACAGAGGCTCAAAGTGTTCACATTTGGAAACAGCAGTTGCTGTTAGAAATGGGTGCTGCTGCTTCTCCATCACATTGGGATATGATAATTAACCTGGGAGCAGGTTATGTGGCTTTTTTCTTTAGGAAATTTCATGACAAGGACTTTTTGTTATGTGAAAGTAGGCTTAAACTTGGTCTGGAGTAGAGAATAAAACAAATGTGAGATAAATTGTGCTGCATGATTAAGTAAGAGGAAGATGGGGATTCTAATATGGTCTCTGGAAGGGTTGATAGATTGAAGGGGTCTAGAAGCAGAGAGCAGAGAGGAGACGGGTTTTGGGATAGAAGATAGGAATGGGACCCAGCAAATTTTGCTGGACAAAGGTGAAAACACAAGTGACTGGAGCAATTCCCCATGGTGGTGAAAATTAAGGAATTTTGAAAGAAAAATGCTGTCTAAATATTCATCTTAATTCCTTATTTGGCCCAGGCCATAATCTCCCTCAGTTATTCCCATACCTTTAGTCAAGTGGATACAATAACCTTGACTTAACAGTGCTCATGGAAATGCATGAGCAGAAGCTCTATCTTTGTTTGGGCCGTGAACCAAGGACAGCAGCTACAGTGTGCACGACAGTGGGGTAGGAGGTAAGACCTAAATCTGGCCTAAAAATTTGAAGCTGGAGTCAGTAGTCTAAGGAATATTGTAGAGATGCTGAGTATTCTACTGTAGTAGGTTCATGGGGCTCAGGGTCTTACAATTGTAATTTTTGATATTTTTAAAGACTTTTTTGATAGCAGTTTCAGGTTTGTAACAAAATCGAGAGACAGGTACAGAGATTTCTCATACACCCTCTACCCTATGTACATGCCTGGCCCTTCCCCATGATCAGCATTCCCCACCACAGTGGAGCATTTGTTACCAAGGATGAACCTATGCCGACAGATCACAGTCACCCAAAGTCCACAGTGTATCTTAGGGTTCACTCTTAGTGTTGTACATTCGGTGGGTTTGGACAAAATTATAATGGCATGTATCCATCATTATAATATCCTACAGGGACATGCACTGTCCTGAAAGTCCTCTGTGCTCAACCTATCCATTCTTCCCCTTCTCCCTGTGCTGGGCTCTTGGTAGTTCATACAGATATTAAAAAGAAGAGGAAGAGGAAGAGGAAGAGGAAGAAGAAGAAGAAGAAGAAGAAGAAGAAGAAGAAGAAGGAGGGGGAGGGGGAGGGGGAGGGGGAGAGGGAGAGGGAGAGGGAGAGGGAGAAGGAGATAGTTGAAGACCGAAGATTTGGGGAAACTTGCTTTTATAGTAGGAATAAGCCCAAGAGGAAAGGGGAGAAGGGAAAAGGTGAGAGAATAGAGTCCCCAGTTTATGGCATTTTAGTTTTTCACCTCTGCAGATATTTCATATAGGTTAAATGAAATTAAAATGAAGCCAGACACAGCCTTGAGAGA